>NC_071292.1:34987000-35287500 GCF_943737925.1 Anopheles nili
AATCGATGAGCCTGTTCCTATCATAATGCGAAAATGGCGAAGTTTATGCACGTCTTACCAAAAAATCAAAGAGGACTTAAAAAAGAGCCAAACACCAAAATCAGGTAAGACGGACATGTAGCCTAAAGCTTATCCTTAATGAAACACTGTAATGTCCTCTTTAGGTTTACTGCAACCGACTTGGTTCGCATATTATGCGATGGATTTTTTGTCCAAGTCGGTTAAAAAGCGTAGAGGCGGTAAGGTACGTTATAATATATTTGCGCGTTTATAGAGATGCATATGTAAATAACGGTTTATGTATAAATAGCCCAGATATTTAATACTGGATGGGAGAACGGAGCAAACTACACTTGAGCATAATGTGCATGAAAATACTGATCCAGAAGAGGACTCTGAAGAAGAGCATCAAGAATTTAATGAGAATTCGGACAAACATTATTTAAGTGTGCAAAGTAAAAGTACGATGCCTTATAACATAAACGAAAAACTCGAACATGTAGAGCACCTCAAAAAGAATGAGGTTGATAACATGGTAGAGGAGGACATTGAAGAAGAGGAAATAGAGGAAGAACATCCGGATTGTGATATATCATCTGAGAAGTATTATATGCATGACCACCACACTTCTTTTCCCTGTGATCTAAATGAAAAACAATTAAATGATGTGCATCACAGAAAAACCCAAATAGTTCTAGATAGTGATTTAGACGAAGACCAACAAGATTTCAGTGAGATGCTAGAGAAACGTTATCGGAATGCAAAGCGTAAATCTACATTGCTCTACGATTTGAACGAAAAACTCGAGCACGAACTACACCGACATAAAATGCAATTGCAGGTAAATCAAATCTACATTAGTAATGATTGGCACGAAGCAAAGTAAACATAATCTATAAAAATGTGTATTTATTACAGCAACAACATATAAAAATATCTGCCTTGAAAAAGAAGCTTCAAATATCTGAACAGAAATTAGTTAAATATTCTAAATTATCACAGGTAATACGTTTTATTATATAACAAATCATGAATATGAGAAAAATTTTATTTTTACTTTGAGCAGTTTAAAATTTGAATCTAAATAACTTTGTTTTGAATTTTTCAATCCTTTACATAGGATGATATGTTGAGATTTGAATCAGTTGAATTAAAAGAAGGATCTAGAGCGTTGGAAGAAAACGAAAATTGGAACATGACTGATGCTGCGTCTTCCTCGCCACAGCCATCACCAACACACGTATCAGCTGAGCAGCATGACGACCCTCTCTGCAACAGTTTGCATCGCTCGAAAACTTTAAAGCAAGAGCCTCAAGTGGGCAATTCTTTGAATAGGTTGCAAAGTATAGTTGAAGGTTTTTCAAATAAAATAAATCGTCGTTACAGTAGTTTCGGTGAGTTTATAGTGGATGAACTCAACGAGCTCGATACGGCTACTAGTATGCGATTGATAAATCAAATAACATCGATGCTGCAGCGGGAATCTTCCGCCTATCGCAATCATTAATTTGAAAATATAACATGAGTTGTTTCCATGTCGTATTTTTTATAATTGTATTTATAAACAACGGTTAGGAGAAAAAATATAAACAATTGAACATGAGCCACATCGAATACTTATTTGTATTCTTGGAAAATATGGAATACGCATTGTAAAAATGGAACGCAGAACGTTAAAGCGCACGGTGAAGCAAGTGAGGAATGAAACCGACTTAGATGAATGAAAAAAAAATCATCCAGCCCAAGATTGATATACAGGTAGAATTGTTTGACAGTTGGTACATGAAACAAAAAGGCTATACGGCAAATTCAAATAAGGTGGGGGATTCCTTTAAAAAGCCGTTCAAAGAAAATGAATACAACTGATTTCGGTAAAGTTATATTTACTAAAACGTAAAATTTCGGACAACAGAGGTGGAAGAGAAGTTTCTATAATTGCTTACAGAAATATGAACATGTGATGTGGATCGTTTATCAGGAGTGGTTGACTCTATGTCGCATTCAGTTCTGTGACCTTGATTTTGAGCTCAGCTAGACGATGGGTGGCAGGGAATAAATTTTGGTCGGTCTTGTATCACTCGTGGATACTTCTTTTATTTGCCAGTCAAACCATCCGATGTCCTGATGACGTATCCATCGTGTCTACTGAAAATATGGACTCCCTTCTTCTCCACTTTTGTTCTGTGTCTCCCAATTGTCATATGTCCTCAATTTTTATGCTTGTGTTGTCGACCCGTCTTTACGCCGTCTTTCAATTCCGTAGCGCCCGCTCATCCTCTACTTCGTCGATCATATACGTAGCGTAAGTCCATCCTTGTTTCGTTAATAACCACCATAACGTCAAGTCGTCGGTTGGGATGGTTATTCCTTCAAGCCATGGTGTAAAGTATTTTCCTCTATCGTTTAACGACTAGTTTACACGAAATTCTCCTATTACTTTTTTTAATTACTATTTGCTTATTCTTCTACCCTTTTAGGAGCGAACTACTGGTTTCAAAATTTCTGTTGACTGAGTTGTACAATGATTTTAAATTTCTATATTGCTGTTGGCGGTGCATTGGGCTGGTAATTATATCATGTCTATTTCTTGTGTTAGCGAATGCCTTTGACTTCTTTTTTGGTTTGTACGACGGTGTATTGACGAGAACAGCCGGACATTTTTCTCTTAGACAATCCGCCACCGTTCCTATTATGCCTAAACTAATTAGTAACGTTTTCGTTATAAGTTATTTTTACATTGTCTGTTTCCACAGTCATATTAGGGTCAATTTGGATTTGTCCTGTACCAATTACAAATAGTGTCGATGAATTATGTCCTCGTTTGATATTTAGCGCTGTCTTTATAGGTGTTAAAAATTTCCATGTGTTGTGTTCGCCTGTTGCGAACCAAATGTTGTGACTGATTTTGATATTTTTGTCATTTGGCAGTTTGACGAGATATTGTGAAACAACACGTTTGTAGCGCAAAGTTCCAGGGTTTTTAAATTTTCTCGAGGTGTTGTTAAACTACAAACTTTAAACTTTTGCAACTGGGTACATTTTTGTTCATCCAAGCTATCACCGACATAGCCCCAAAACGATTTTTTTTGTAAATATTATTTTTTTGGTAATTTCGATCATTGTAGCAGTTAATCCATTCAGGTGCGATGCTACTGTATTTTTTATGGTGTATGGCGATAAACTAATAAGATTTTAAATAAAAATTGTAAGTCATAATTTTTTTATTTTAAAATCAACCAGTTTAATGAGCAAAGGATCTTCGGGAATTGGTTAATTATTAGGGATCATATCATAACTCTTGTTAACCAATTTATCTTCAAAGTCGATACCTAATACATCGAAAAAGATATTTTGATCTTTTTGTATTTTAGCCAATATTTGGTTAACGGATGCAATTAAATAAAATGGGCGCTTGTTTTTTCAGAGTTGAGTTTTCAAACCATTTGTGAGGTTTCTATAGTTCTCGACTGTTATTCGTAATAAATTAAATTTGGTTATCAGTAACGAAGCTGTTTCGTCAACTTGAGTGCTTGTCTGATTTACAAAAGAGTATATTTTTTCTAGAGCCGATGTCTGGAACTGAATAGTATTTCTAATTTCCTCCTCGTTATGGCGGATTTTTTCCATATTTAAATCTATCATTATTCTATCGTCTTCATCCATGTCATTCCAAAATTTCCATGAGCGTTTTGAAATTTCCTTTCCAAAAAAAGATTTGATAAACTTTCGTCTTTTTTTTAGGTGGTCAAAAATATTTTTTAGCTGTTTCAAATTATAATTGCCAGGCATGTTCTCGGATGAATACTCTGGGGTTTCACATAACGAGGTGGTATGTTGGAAAATTCTTTCCAGTTTTTCAATGTTTTCATCGACTCCTGAAATATGTAAATGAAGCTCAAAATTATATATACCTTCGGATATTAAAATCTCACCCAGTTCTAGTAGATCTAGTTTTAGTACCAATTCCGTTGGGTGTAGTGAGTACTGCCAGGTTTTCTCAGAGGTAAGTTCTACTTGGCCGAACCCTAAAATCCAAATGTTGCTACCTATAAGCCACGCGAAAATAATTTTTTCTGAAACTTTGGTGTGCCTTTTTCTGGTGGTAAAATGGTTATAGTAAAAAAAAAATAACAACATTTTAAATTTTGATATGTGAAATTTAACTCAGCATTTCGCTTCAATAAACGTAAACAAAGTTTGAACCAAATGTCAAATTAAAAACTCAATATGGCAGCTCCAAAAGCAGTTTTGCATCGACCTGGTCACCTTTGGTGCTGACTTTGGGAGGTTCCGTGGAAGTGTAAGTAGGTGTTTTCCAGATGAGTTTTACTGGTGTGCTGCTTGATAAATTCTGGTATTTATAAACCGAAAAGTCTGCCGTCATCGGTCGCATCACCGTCGGGGATGTTATGATAGAATCTGGTTCCAGTGGCAGCAAATACGAGGAAAATATTAATTTTCTGTCGGCCATTTTGGCCGGTATTGGTTTTCGGTGTGATGTTGCTAATAGAGTGACAGAAAGAGAGAAATTGTGTGTACAAGTGAAACGGGTATGACAAATGTAGATTGCAACAAAGAAGGCGGTGTTGGTGGCAGGAAAAGTTACAAGAGAACATTAGCAAATTCGATTCGACGACCTTAACCACCGTGCCGGGAATTGATAGTGCACTGAAACAGGAAAAAAAGGCAAATCAAAAGAATTAGGGAACTTTAAACGAGCTCGAAGTGTTGAAACGAATCGAGCCGTGATTTGAGTGGTCTTGCAGGCTGTCACGAGTAATGTTGGCCTGACGACGACTGAGAAACGAGTGTTCGTGGTAGGGTATGCTATTTTTGTTGTTGTTGAAGGAGCCTAGATGTTCTATCGATTTTCATAGAGTATTACTTATTGCCTACCATCTATCCGCCGTACAGCACATTCTGGAGAAGTGTATCGTGCATTGAACAAAAAATCGCTCACACACGGCGAGCATTCATTTTCCAACGGGTGTGCAATAAAATAAAACCGGTGTGTCTGGTCCTGAAATGTGCATAATAGCGACTTCTTGAGTGCTGACTGGTGGTACTAATATCAAATCCAACAAGCAGTTCAGACGTCACAAAGATTAGTTTGTTGCACTTTTCTGTCGTCGTGTTACTGAAACAGCAAACAGTGTGGAACTCCACTGGTTATACATGGTGTTAAAGATTGCTGCACTGTGCAAAAGTGATGTAAATAGCAGAATCTCCCCGCACCAGCTAGCTGTGGGTGTCGGAAGTTTTCTTATTGCGTCTATCTCAATCATTCCCATGTGACGTTAACGCTAGCGCTCCGTTCGTAAAATTCATAATTCCACCCCGTTTTTCGAACCCTAGAATATAACCTGAGGAAACTCCCGACTGCACACAGAACCGTTTCATTCGGAAAGATAATTCAGCGAAGGAGCGACCGGGACGTGTGTCGTAGTCGCCACTGTCGTTGTTGCTATGACATACGACACCGTCAGCCAGTCCATGGAACGAACAACCAATGGGAAAATGATGGAGCAACGCGACGACGGATCAGCAACGGCGACAACGGCGGCAACGGCGTCAACGGCGTCGACGAATGAACATCAGTTCAACCATAGCACTGCGGAAAATGTGTAAGTACTGGGGAGGGCGTCGGTTGCGCCTTGCATCCGTTCGATGTTAATTTAACCATGTCCTGGCAATTTCTTCTGTCCGTAGACATAGTACCAGTGGTGGCAACAACATAACATCTACGTTGCTAAACAGCTTCCCTGTAGATAAGCTCGCATCACTGAATGCAAAAATTTCCAACTCAAGATGGGTGGTCCCAGTGCTGCCGTCGCAGGAGTTAGACTGCCTGCTGGATATCGCAATTCAGCTCTCACAGTTAGGTAGGTTTGCAGCATCGCACGAAGGCAACGTGCCGTTGGCTTTGATTTGAGTGAGGTGTTGATTTTTTTGCGTGTTTCTTCCAAAGGTATCGACGGTGACTGCGAACCGTGCGTGCGATTCTACCAGAATGAGCTGGCTACGTCGTTCATCAACATCCTTACCGACGATGCCGTCATGTCGTGGAAAAACAATATTCACGTGTGCATTTTTAAGTCGTGCTGCAAATTCCTACGACTAGTGTCCCTGCACATGGAGCGAGATAATCAATCCCTGCTGGAGCTGCTGGCAATTGTGTTCGATCCAGAGAACAAGTTTCACATGCACAATATTGCCCGGCAGCCGGAAAATATGAACACACCGCCGCCCCCGCCACCTCCGCCGGTAACGGTGCCGGTGCTGGCGAATCCGGCCGCTTCATCGTCCTCCTCGTCGTCCTCCTCGTCCTCGTCGTCTTCATTGCCGGACAGCAGCGATAGCAGTAACGTCACCAACAGCACCAATGCGCCCATCATCCCGTCGAAGCAATCGCAGGACGAGGTCGTAGCGTTGTTCGCGAAATTGCCGGCGGAGTCGAAGAACTCCCGCGGATGGTTGCTGAACTTTATCAACCAGTTCGGTGTTTACAATGGCTTTGACAACTTCCTCAAACGTATGACGGCGGCCATCGAGCAGCATCAGCGTGCGGCGGGCACACAGGAAGAGAAGCCGGACGGGCGGGGCGAAAAGTGCAAGGGAAAGATTTCACTGCAGCTGTTGTACGCACTGCTCCGACCGTTTGGTTTGTGCGCCGAATATCTGACGGTCAATACGATCGAGCGATACCTGCTTCCGGGGTGTCGGTTTGTGCTAACTGTGCTCGAAAGCCTCTCCGACGTGGAGCTAAAGCGGGAGGTAGTGTTTGAGGGAAAGAATGATTTTATAACCGGTATTGTGAAGTTCGCTCGTGCCTTGTTGACGCGTGTTCCCGGCCAGGAGAGCCTGCTGAACGAGCTAGAAATGGCTCGTCTCAAGATCATCTTGCGTGTGTTACAGATATCGAGTTTTAATGGGAAAATGAACGCATTGAACGAGATCAATCGGGTGCTGAGCTATGTCTCCATATACCCGCACCGGGGACTAATAGCCGAGGAAGAGACCGACACTTTGAGCGCAAATAAGATGGCCATGTGGATACGCAGCAACCGTGTGCTCGCAATAGTGTTGCGGGATTCGTTGCACCAGTCGCAGTACGTGGAGAAGCTGGAGAAAATTTTGCGGTTCCTGATTAAGGAGAAATCACTCACATTCGACGATTTGGACGCGGTTTGGAACGCACAGGAGGGCAAGCATGAGGCGATCGCCAAGAACGTGCACGACTTGCTGGCTAAGCTGGCATGGGATTTTAGTGCCGATCAGCTGGATTACTTGTTCCGATGCTTTCAGTCCAGCATGCAGAAATCGGGCAGCCGCAAACAGCGTGAACGTTTGTTGGAGCTCAACCGCCGGTTGGCCGAAGACGACAAGAACGGCATGATGGCACAGAAGGTGTTGAACATGTTCTGGAACTTGGCTCACAGCACCGACACTCCGCTGGAGGTGCTGGAGCAGGCACTGCAATCGCACGTGAAAATATTAGACTACAGCTGCTCGCAGGAGCGCGATGCACAGAAAGGAATTTGGCTCGTGAAGTGCGTGGAGGAGTTAAAAGGGCGCGATGAATGGGTGCTGCCAGCGTTGCGGTTGATAAGGGACATTTGCTTGCTGTACGACACTACGCCAAACCATACGCCCCGGATGCAGCACACCATGAATCGACAGAAAATCATCGATCAACTACAGAACGAGCACAAGCTCGTGATTCTAGTGACGAACAGTTTGACGTGCTACATGAACCGCGTCCGGGCGCTGGTTGCTGCGGATCCCACAATAAAGCCGACCAAGCTTCGCCTGGACAATCGATATCCGCATCCGCAGCAGATACAGGAGCGTTTGGATTTTTTAAAGTTTCTACTCAAAGATGGCCATCTGTGGCTGTGTGCGGATCAGGCGAAGCAAATCTGGAACTCCCTGGCAGTGAATGCCGCCTTCGATAGTGATCGCGAAGAGTGCTTTCGGTGGTTTAGTAAGCTGATGGGTGAAAATCCTGACCTCGATCCCGGCATTAACAGTGAGTTCTTCACGAATAACTTGCTCAAGCTGGACCCCATTCTGCTCACGGAGAACGGAATTAGGTGCTTCGAGCGATTTTTTCGAGCAGTCAATACGAAGGACGAACGCATCGTATCCGCAAAGCATCACCATCGTAGTGCGTATGTGTTTTACAACAACGGAGAGGACCTGATTGGGAAGGACTATCTGTGGCGCGTGATCACTGCCGGAGTGGAACCGATTGCAAATCGAGCAATAAGCATACTGAACGAGATGATGACGATCGGGCCAAGGCATGTGGCTGACGTAAAGGCCTACCACGAGGCGTTCATAGAGGAATGTTGCGAAAAGCTGCGTGCCATGTACCAGAACGTGGAGTTGTTATTGCGCGAGTTTCCCTCTCCGAAGCCTGTGCCAAAGAAGATCCAGGAAAAGCCTGTCTCCGCTCCACCGATGGCGACCGCTGCTTCCAAAGAGGTCCGTCGGTCAGATGTCGTGGATTTGTCACGCCGAGATCGTACAGGCGAAGACGATGAGGATGCTGGCAATGATAGTGCGGGACTCAATAGTGATATCGAGCGCAAGAAGCTCCTCATTGTCGATCAAATGTGTCGCATTATCCGAACGCTGCAAGAGTACATTCGTGAGTGTGATCGGAAGTTTCCTGGCGATAGGTTGGCTCTGCCTCTGTGTCACGCCGTCCGAGGGCGGAACATAGAGTTGATTATCAAATTGCAGACGCCCGGTCGGCAGCTGGACGACATCGAGCTCATCAGCCATAGTAACGAAACGATGCATTCATTCAAGCGTAGCCTTCTTCGGCGTATTAAAGTGTTGAAGGCCAACGAAATCCGTGTAGATCTGTACGACAATGGAACGAACGAGCTGGTCATGGTGCCCGACGAGCAGCAAACGTTGGCGTTCTACGGCGTTAGAGACAAAATGTCATTGATTGCCAAATTGACGCCAGTTTCCTCGGGGCTAGGACTGGCAGCCGGGTCACCGGATAGTTCGAGTGAAAGCAGCTCCGGATCGCCTCCTCGAAATTACGTGGATCCAATCAAGCAAACATACCATCACCAGCAACAGCAACAGCACGGCCATCATTTCCCCCATCAGCAGCAAACGGCGGTTAATCAACATCCGAACTACATGCTTGGACAGCAACAGCCAGGTGCAACACCAGGGCAAGCTTACCAACAGCATAATGCTCGATTTTTTCTTCAACCTGGCTCGGAATCTGAAGACACACTGCCCGGTTTGGTGATTGCCCAAAAGCCACAGTACACCAATTTTTTCCTGCAGATATACGAACTGGCCAATACGCTGGAGCACGATCGATTGCGCGATGGAGTGCGATCGTTACTTCATCTGCTGCCACTTGACCGTCTAACGGTGAGTAACCTGTACGAAGTGTTTACCTCGTCGCAGAGCACTAAAGTGGATGTTCGGAAGGCGGCAATGGAAGCGTATGTGGTAACCCGGGCAGCTGGTACGGAGCCTTCAGGCAACACAAGTACTAGTAGTGCGGGCGAAGCGCATGAGAACGAAGCAGAAATTAAGGCTGTGATGGAAGCAACGGAGCGAGAATCACAAGAAACGTTTAAGTCATTGTTTCTTACTCCCCCGACGGTACGGATTCTGTACAATCTAGAAGTATTAGAAGCCATGTTGCTGCCCGCCAGTGTTAACCCTCTACCAGTGGCGCTTCATCAGAATTGCGCTTCCTCAGCGAATAACAGTAACGTGAAGGATATGGGCGGCATTCTGGAAGACGTTGCGATCGGAGACAACGCAACACCGTTGAGTGCCGTGCTGGAGTTTCAATACGCTTGGTTTAACAGTGGAGTAGCTGATTTCATCGTTGGTTTGCTGTCGGAGGAAAACTTCCTAGTCGGGTCGGATAGGCACTCGAAACGGGCCACTTATCGTTGCCTAATGCGCTTGGCGAAATTTTACTTCCTTGTTGTCGGTTACCTGGTGCCACCGCCAACGTTCTACGATCAGATGCAGCAATACGAGCAGTTCCAGATGCAATTGCGGCGCTTCACACCACTGCACAACATGCTACGGGGAGGATTACGTTGTGAAAACACGTTAAATGCGTTTGCTAAGCGAATGGCTTCGTACATTTTGGAAATCGAAATGCGACCAGGCTTGTCAACTGAGAGTAATGAGCTTGTCGTTGCGCTATATCGAGGCGAATGGAATTTCCCAGCTGTCCGTACCATCAAAGCCATTATGGAAGTGGCATTACGGGTCAGCAAGGATTGGGAACCAATATCGTGGGAAGTTCTGAGGGAGCGCACGTTTGTTTCACGATATGTCTCCACCGATGGAGGGACGAACGATCCTGCACCCAACGAAAGCGGCGATGGCGACAGTAAGGATCCTTCTTGTGAGAACACGGCGGAAGAGATTAGTGACGCAAGTAAGCGTCGATATAGCACTAGCAGTATTGGAAGTAACTGCAGCAGCAGTAGCGATAGCAGCTCCAGCAGCTGCTGTAACAGTAGCAGTAGCAATTCGGCTGGACCGGGTACATCTATGCAGCAACAGCAACATCAGCAACAGCATCCGCAGCAGCATCCTCAACATACGAGTAATCACCCTCATCATCATCATCATCATCGTCGTGATCAAGATCTGCTTCTAGTGGGCATAGTGGATCGTAGCGTAGATTATGAAGTGCTACATGTTGCATTGGAAGTGCTGGGACTCACGCTGGCCCTCAATGCGGACGCGGTAAAAGATCTGCACAAGGAAGAAAGCCTATGGGACACGTTTCTTGGAGCGTTGCTGTTGGTAAACCCATCCGCTAAAATGCGTACCTTAGCACGGGAACAGTTGCTAGCGATACTCACGGGCGATGTGTCGGATGAACTACTGCAGTCCATCGTATGCGTGCTGCACAACATTTGGAGCCGGGTGAATCATCGCACCGAAACGTGTGCGGACTATTTGCAATTATTCGCACAGCTGTTTCAGTACAAGGGCCGTTCTGAAACAATGCCCATTGATATGGACGAACTGTTGCAAACGGAAATCAAATGGCTTTATTGGGTGCAGGACAATGTGGCGGATCACGGCAAAACGCTTGTCCATGAGGAAATCCTAGAAGGACACCTTTGTCTGACCAGGGCGCTCGTCTATCACATGAAGCCGGTGGAAAAGTGTCGTTTAAATGCTTTGCTGGTGGTAAGTTCATGATGCAAAAAAACACATAATCGTTCTGTCCAGTCCTAGATTGACAGTTATGACCTTACTGACAATTTTCGCTTTATATTCTAAAGTCTCTAGATGTTGTTCAGGAAGGTTATCTAAGTGAAACAAGATTGCGACAGAATTTTTATGGGACACATTTCCTTTCTTCTTATTGACCGACAATGACATCTTGTTTGCTGTGTTTTCTATTTCAGGATATAGTGAAAGAGTTTATCTTCAACGCGTCATTCCAGTACATTTATTATAGACGACGAAAGGAGATCCATTTTCAGCTACCACCTGCGGTGTGTCGAACATCAAGAACCATTTCGGCTGCGCTTGATTTGGTTGTGGCGCTTAGTCACAATTCCGTTGAGCTTACCACCACTATTTCGATGATGTTAAACGATATGTTTTTCAACGACACCGAACCTGTCCGAGAATGGGAATATTTGCCTCCGGATGCACCGCGCGCACCGCACGGATTTTGTGGTCTTAAGAACGCAGGTGCAACATGTTACATGAACTCAGTTCTTCAACAGCTCTATATGGTTCCCGCCCTAAGGAATGGAATTGTTCGAATACATCAGGCCGTCATCGAACATGAGGAAGATTTCAATGACGATCCAGATAGTCAATCTTTGGTACGATATTCAACGGACGAAGGCATTCTTTTTTTGAAGTTGCTCATAGACCGGACACGTGAATCCATGCTAATTGTTTTGTATTTTTTTGGTGCTGTTCAATTTTAGCTCGGTGTTCACAAGGAAGATGATGGAAAGAATTATCACATAGGAATTCTAAAATATGTGATGGTCATTTTTTGCTATCTTGGTCATAGCGCTCTACAGTATTATGTACCTCGAGGATTGTGGAGACATTTCAAGTAGGTACCATTTAGAATGAATTGTTATTGTTGGTTGCTGATGAAATGTTTGTTTTTTTCCCCGTTTCGCTTCCTTATAGACTACAAGGAGAACCAGTAAATCTACGCGAACAGCAAGATGCGGTTGAATTTTTTATGTCCCTTTTCGAAAGCATTGACGAAGGTATGAAAGCCTTAGACTGCGAACAGTTGATGTCCGCCACGCTGGGCGGTTGCTTTAGTGATCAGAAGATATGCCAAGACTGTCCCCACCGGTACAGCAAAGACGAACCATTTAGTGTACTTAGTGTCGATATTAGAAACCATAGCTCGCTAACGGATTCTCTGGAACAGTATGTTCGTGGTGAAATACTAGAAGGTGCCGATGCGTACCACTGTGATAAATGTGATGAGAAGGTATGCGTGTTAGGCAAAGAAAGTCATTAAGCTCTAAATTGCACATCGTTGTAACATCTTTTCTCGATGTCCTTTCATTCGCAGGTCGTTACAGTGAAACGGCTGTGCGTTAGCAAACTGCCGCCCGTACTAGCAATACAGTTGAAACGGTTCGAATATGATTACGAGCGAGTGTGTGCTATCAAATATAATGATTATTTCGAATTTCCACGCGTACTGGATATGGAGCCGTATACTGGTAAGCTACCCTACGTTAATTTCAATTCGTTATGCCATTTTTTTCATTTGACGTTTTTTGTTTAATGTAATGTTCCTACGGTTCGTGTTCATTTGTCTAGTTTCTGGATTAGCAAAACTGGAAGGGGAAGTCATAAATGTTGAGCCAAAACAAGAGGATCAAGGGTCTACTCGTTACCATTTGACTGGAATAGTGGTGCACAGCGGGCAAGCATCTGGTGGTCATTATTACAGTTACATTCTGCACAAGTGCGTATCGATCGATTCAATTTCGTTCCAAATTCGTTCGTTTTAACGATTGCATCCACGGAATGTGCGATTATAAATTGGTTCATCTTTTGTAGGAACTATGCCACAGGGCAAAAGAAATGGTACAAGTTTGACGACGGAGAAGTAACAGAGTGCAAAATGGATGATGACGAAGAAATGAAAGCGCAATGTTTCGGCGGGGATTATATGGGCGAGGTGTATGATAACAATCTGAAACGTATGCAGTATCGAAGACAGAAACGTTGGTGGAACGCATACATGTTGTTCTACACACGGAATGACGTGTATTATGCAAAACCACCCAAAAATGCGTTTTGGTGGCAACTAAACCAAGGCCCGTTATCATCACATATCAAAGCTCAGGCCAAGTCTAACATCGAGAGTTTGTCGTTGGCGCAAAGTGAGCACTATTACTTCACCATGCAATCCGACGTAGAACGGTGCATACGGTACGTACGACGAATATACAGTGTTACTTGATTCGCTGCTACGAAATGATACACTAAGTTGTTATTTCATATTTCTTTGTTGTAGGATCCAAAATATTCGTTTTTTACATTCGAGAATGCTGTTTTCGGCAGAGTTTTTCACCTTCATGAAGAAATTGACGGAATTCCCGATTAAACCAAAGAATAAAGTACCTATCTGGTTGCTAGTGGTAAGTAGATATGTTCTCCAATGAGAACGATGTGGAATTACTAATGCATTTGTATTTTCGGTACCTCGTAGAAAGGGTTCGAGGAAGTTTGTCTGCTCAAAGTTCGCCTAGCATCAAAGTTTCTGTTCCACTCGGGTTTTAAAACGAAGAAAATTATTAGAGGACAAGTTATGGATTGGTAAGTAAAAGAAAATGAAGGAGATTTAGTACCAGCAACTATGTATCGCATGTACACATTGACTTATATCTAAATCTTTTCGTTTTAATAAAGGTACGAAATCTTCCGTGTACAGCTTGAAGGCTCGGTCCTCGTTAGGGAATGGTTTGCCGCGAACGTATTGCTCGAGTCTCCCGGTCGTTTATGCGAATATCTATTGGCAGCCCCGTTGCCCGAGATCCGATCATGCTTTGCAAAGTTGATCGTTTCATTTTGTCACTATTCGGCCGAGGATGAACCGGTGGCAGGTTTCGATGGCAGTAACCTATGCGAACAAGTGCTAATTGCGGTACTTAGTTTGCTAAAAACCGATGTTCCAGAACACGGCAAACATTTACCGCATTATTTCAGCTTGTTCTCCATGTACGCTGGCCTAGGCTACCGGGAAGAATGCCAGTTGATTAAGGTAAGGTATAAAGCGTTTGCCGCTAGGAGTGTACCCTCGCTGTGTTAATACACTGTTCGCTCCTCTGATTCTGGTTACTTTTAGCTAAACGTGCCCGTGCTCTTCATGAAAGTGGCAATGGATGATGGCACGGGACCTGCAATCAAATATCAGTATCCAGACCTGAGTAAATTGCACCACGTCGTGTCTCATCTGGTGCGGTCGATGGACGTGTCTTCACGGTGCCGCAGCGCTGTCAATGGATCTGTCGTGCTGGCAAACAAATACATAAATGACCATATTACCAGGAAGAATGCGTTGATTCCAATGTCAGAAGAATGCGTGGATTATTTGTATAATCGAACTGGGTATGTTTGATACAACTTTTCCGTGTCTAAGATGGGTTGCATTTGATCAAACAATTGTTTGTTTGCGTTTTATTTTGCAGCTACATAAAACGACTATTGGAAGATGTGCATGTTGGCGAGGAAGGATTTAAACTGTTGCAATATTGCTGCTGGGAGAATCCGCACTTCTCCGGTATCATACTTATGGAGCTGCTATTCCAATGTGATTACGTTTACTGGCACGACATGAAACACTACACGGACTTGTTGCTGCACATTCTGCTGATTGAAGACTCGTGGCAGGGACATCGCATAATGAACGCTCTGCTAGGTAAGTGATCAACACGACTCGAATCGAAAGATGGTGCTGAATTTAACGACAACCCTTTTTTCGATAGGTGTTGGACACGATAGGGACGGTTTGTGCGAGATTATCAGGCGCAGCAAACTAAACTACCAGAAACGTGCCTATCAGTGCATCAAATGTATGGTGCATTTGTTTTCGAAAAGCCCGGTAGCACTGAATAAGCTACATTCGGATGTTTCGCTTGCTAAGCAGTGGACGCTAGCGATCGAGTGGCTACAGGAGGAGCTGGAGAAGCATCGCACCACGGGCAACAGTCAATACAATTACAATTCATGGTCTCCACCAGCGCAGAGTAACGATAATACCAATGGGTTTTTGCTGGAGAAATCGCAATCCGTAAGGGACATTCTTCAGATGGCGTTCGATCTTTGTCCGGATGAGGTAAGTGCTTTGGTGGGAACACATCTCGTGAGCACGATGAATACGTTTGTGAAACTTTGTCTGTGCTTTCCAGATTCAAGACTCGGAAACAATGGAGCAGCAGATAGTGTGCCATGAGGCAGCGGTGATTCACCCCGGTGAAGAAACTGGCTCCACTGGAAGCATGTCCGGTAACGCAATTGCTAATGCAAAGTCCCCGCAAGTGTCTCCTGTTTTGCCTGTCACTCTAGGAACCGGCACTGTGACTGCATATACGCATCCATCACCGTCTGCGTCTGGTTCGGAGACGATGGTGTACGGCGAAAGTCACAACGGACCGAGCACCGATACCGACCGGAATGTCTCTTCGAGTGTGAAGCAGCTGATGGGCGTAATATCCAACATCGACATTAATTCCGATAACTCCTCCTCGGAACAGCATGCGAAAGTTATCAGATCGTCAGTAGTGGCCACCACCAACAACTCTTCGCAGCCATCGTCTTCACCAACTCCAGCGGTGTGCCAGTCTACACTATCAACATCTCCAACAACCAAACCACAGACAACCTCGCCGAACACTGTGAACAAAAAGGACCGCGCAGGTCGTCATGGTGACGGACAGTCTTGCAACAGTTAGCAGAAAGAGGTATGACACATCTGAAGTATATAACCCCCGGGCTGGGTTAGGAGTCGGCAACGATTCATCATTGTGAAATGATAGAACACTAAGTACGTGGCGCGCGATGGTTGCCGTGCGAGGGATAAAACAGAGAAAGAATCATGGAAACGGAACCCAATACGCTAAAGGAAATGGACTTATGTAGCTAGTAGTTCTTGTCATATTGCGCTTGAACTGATTTAGAAATGGATGGGAAAGGAGGGTTTAGAAGAACGAATGTTGGGAAAAAGGCGCAAAGGAACGATTTGTATCTGTTGTTAATGGCGATGGCGTCAGCGGAATAGTAGGGAAAGAAATAAACGGGAGGAGAAAAGGTAAAACAAAAAAAACATAAAAATATAGCCAACAAACAGAAGTAAATATGATGAACACACATGCAAACAACGCCTCAACACACAAATACAAATGATGAACACATTAGCCTATACAATTGATTGAAAATCCATTTTCCTCTTGTGCCGCGAAAGTAGGCGACAAATAAAAACCATGATAAATTCATAGTGGTTAGGAAGATAGGTTACAAAAGAGGGGATCGCAATTTTCAGAGTAAGTTTGCTTACTGCCGTTACTAGTCATAATAAATGGCAAAGCGTAGCATGAACGGAACAGAAATGCTGATGAACGTCACTTATACTATAGGATACACTATTGACCGATCTGTGAAAAAATAAATTGACATACCCTACAAAAAAAAGCCGCGACACGGAAATTCATAACGCATGCTACAATAAATTGTGAACAATTATAAATAAATAAATAAATATGTTTAAATTATTGGACTACTTACACGTGCATAGTGCGCTCGTAGAGTTTTTCTCTCCATACCTCCAATATCGGATTTTCGGTCGTTAGTCTAAACTTGTCAGATAACTGTGAACCGGGCAGTAGAGTAATCCTGGGGTATGTTATGCTCAAGGATAATTCATATATTGTAAATAGTTCAAAAACTGCCAACGACACGTACTTCGATTTTGTTTTGGTTATCTTTCTTATTTTGCAGCTAAGTGGTTTAGTTTTTTGCGTTTTGCCTAATGTTCAAGTGACCTAAATCTGTGTGTTGCTTCTGATCTGATTCTGAAATCTGATGGCTAAAGTTTATAACATAATCATGGCTTTTAAAATCAAAATTTAAGTTTTTTTCACAAACATAAAACGTGTTCTGACATTTTGCAGTTTTTTTAGTATAACGAACGAATTTACTAGAGGTCGTTGGAGCTGTATTATATCACCCAAATACCCTTACAGCGTACCTTCTCATACTTTATACGTGAAGGATTTAATGAAACTGTTTTTTTTCCTGTGTAGGTCTAGCTCATAGTTATACGCTTTCTTTCCAGCATCCTGGAAAGATGCAGCTTCTGCTGTACAAGGTGGTGTCTTTTCGACGTGCTCGCTGAACATTGGTTGAGCGATTGGATTGTCCTTCGTATTCCTTGGGCTGTCCGGTTTTTTACTCCATCGAAAATGGGAGATCATCGACCTTTGCCAGGAACTGTGGGATTCAAATGTGATGAACAAGTTGGCTTCGCATAAACAGTTCCAGTTTACGAAACTCTCTGATTGCATCCATATCCTCCAGACAGGAATGATCCTTTCACGCTGCTGAATCGTAGAAATGAAAATTATTAAAGCTGTATTTTTAACAGTTATGTCACAACTAATATCCCGAGGATACTGCCTATATCTGGATATCTTTACCATTGTGCAGTGAATTAGACGCACCAGGCTTCGGTGGCTACGTAGGCCTTAAGAATATCACCAAACGACCAAAGAAGTGATGGCGTTGATGATACATAGAACCTCAATAGAACCGGGATATGAGCGTGATCGACCTGTGGCAGGTTAAATACAGGCGGATATGTATGCAAATTGTTCATAAAATCTCTCCCATTCGGATTTAGCATGTTCGTTTTATAATTTTTCTACGATTTATTGCTCAAACACCTTCGTAATGATTTATCAGCAAGCTACTGGTAAGTATTCAAACGAGTCCGGCGCTTCCGGTTTATTCGACTAATTAACAATTTTAGATAATGATGTTACACATCCGTTTCCAACCGGCGTAATCCGTGAACCGAACGGAACAGCAGGTCAAGATGCTGTTATTGCACCGCCCACAGGCTCGTGGCGGCCCAAAAGGTCAAACAAAATTAATGCATTATTGGAAGGGAATCGATATCGTTCCACCGTGCGCTCGTTAGGAGCATTTAGCCGCCTCGCAAAAACAGCCATCCTCTATCCACTGCTCTGGCACGGCAAAAGCCTCAAGCTTCATTAGCAAAATGGTGCGGCCAGTATCGACGCATGACGCCTTTGACCACTTAATTTGCAGCGAGAGTTGGCGTGCTTTTTGGGGTTTCCAACATACAGACACACAAACGTGCACAGGCGCGCTCCAACCGAATGGTGGTCAATGCACTCGCACTGATGATAAACAAACACGCCACGCGTTCCTTAGATCCTTGGATCAGGTTTCACTGTGTGTCGGAGAGGGTTGGAGATGTGGATTTTTTTGCTCTTTTTCGATTCAAACCTCGTCTTCTCGTGTCTACCACTGCCACGAGACAATCCCGATTGTGGTCAAACGTTTGCATTTCTCCCGCCTTCATGGGACGAATTCCATGTAACTGACGTTTCCGGCCGCTGACGTCATCGATCATGGGTTGCTGCGTTCGAGAACGCTGAGCTGGGCGTGTTTGGTAGGACGTAGAACGTGATCTACGACGCCACAAATGATCGCTGTTTTGCATAACGAGCACGAGCACGGTCTTGGCCAAACTCTCGGTCGGTCGGTGGGGATAAGAATGCCGGAAATTGATAGATTGTTTGACACTTAGCCCGGGTGCGAGATTAGGAGATGGAACGCCTGCAAAAAGGAAACGGTCCGCGGAATGGGGCAAAATTAAGTGCACCGGGTGCTGACGGTGACCGGGGTGGCTGTTTACTCGAGCATTATGTGACGGGGAGGGGGAGGGATTTTGGGGCTTCATGGGCCTGGGGGGAGTGGTAAAGTAATCGCAAGTGTTTAATTGAACCCTAATCCTGGCCGAACTGGTGCCATCGATTCCATCCGATATATAAATATATTTATTAACGGTCACGTTTTCGGAAAGTGGCTCAAAGCCGACCAGGAAAGTTTTGGGTGAGTGCTTTCAGCAGGATTTGCAGACAATTCGCTGGTGCAGGAGACGGGATCTTGATTCTTTGCCCAACCCACGCGGGCTTGTTGGGATGATTATCGTTCGACGGATGAATATCGATAGCATTGTGCAATGTTGCTTCCACGGTTTTGGGAGGGCGAAAAATGCTAATGTTTCCCGGCATCGAGTGGCACCTAGGCGCGTTGGTGGATTTAATTCAAATTGACGCTATAATTACACAACCTCCCGGTTACAGGAAGAGCAACCGGGCAGACAAACCACCGGATAGTGCGTGCGTTTCCGCGTACTTTCCATCTTTAATGAAGATTAATTGCTTCGCCAAGACGAGGAACGAATTCCCCGGCGGTATTGCTCCGTGTGCCGGTTGTGAATTGAATTCACTTCCGGCGGTTGATTCCCGGAAACACACGCCGCTTCAACACACGCCGTTCGAGAGGGACCGAGTGCGCGGTTTGCGTTCACCACGACATCCGGAATCGGTCCATTTGGTTGAAGAATTCGCGGTACACCGTTTGGGGTGGCCAGTAAACGGGCGGGGATGATGCTGCGGGTCAGGACGAAAGCAGGGAACTGAAAAACTGAAATTAATTCGAGACGGATTTGCGGCAGAGCGAAATCAATTTCCACCCCGAGCAGGAAGATCCTTTTGCGAAACGGTGCTAACTCGCCGATGGCATTACAGGTATCGCACACGCGAAAGAGTACTCTGGTGTTGGGAGCCACTTTTTTAGCGTCATCTTAAGACGGTGCTATAAATAATGTGCTGCTATCGATCGTAGTCGAAGATGTTCAGTGGGGACGGGTTAACGTTCAGTGTATCACCACGATTGGAGGGATTGTTGTTTGGTTTTATTTCCATGATGAATTGTTTTGACTTGTTTGAATTGTTAAAATTGCTTTGCAAGCCTACGATGTTGATGCGGAACACATGAATTCACTTTTTCATCCAAACAGCTCTGTAAAAGGGCGTTGCAATTTTGCAATGCAATTTGGCGCTTATTCTTGTTGGGCAAGGAAGCCAACGTTTCAGCTACTCCTCGAAGCAAGAGATAGCAAGCTATACGTTTTAGTGGGCGTAATCGATGCCCAGAAAATGGTGGAGGGATTTGGAATGGATTCAAATGATCTGATAAGATGTGCCATAGTTATCAGGTAGTTGTTAAGGCATCAGGAGTCAGGATTGTGATGAATGAGCTGAAACAGGATCTGAGAATGGAATTGTCTAGGCAAGGTGTAGGCTGTAGTAAAGTAGTGAATGTTTAGCTCGTTGTTTCACAACAACAGCCAAGACAAAGCCATAGACAAAGTAGAACAAATTTAACCTCTTCATGGTTCTTTCTCATTTGCTTTATGTGCTGATGTGTCTTCACTTTTAAGGTGCATTTATAGATTCTCCGCGAATAGATATGTTGGCAATTGCTAGTTTTTGGTTGATTCGTAATAATTTTATCACTATTCTTATGTTTTATCATTGTTACAATTTTCAGGCCATCACTAGAACTATAAAAGCAATGTTTTTGACTCAAGTGACGGGAGGGCAAGCTGTTTTGTTCGTGCGATAAGCAGCTTCGCGAAGATACTAAATTATGGATCTCCGAGTAGAATTCATTACTCTAGGCAGAAGAAAACTATTAAAACATTTAAGCTACCGTGTTTAATGGAGCATAGTGCGCACGTAAAAAAAATTGGTGATAACATTGTAACTGCACACTATATTCGAAAGTGACCAAAGCAAGTGAGATTAGCTGAATAATTGTATGCAGAGAAAGATTTACCGGGTTAAATAGCATATTAAAAGATAAAATAATTTTTTTTCGAAAGGTTTTTTTTTCTCCTAAAAATTGCTTTTAGGTGCACACTATACTCGAATGCAGGCTATACTCGATAAAATACGGTATGTTAGGGTTGAAAACAAAAAAACTCATTAATATTAAAAACAATCAAATAGTTTTTAATTATTTTTCTGAAATACTGAACCATTAATCATGTTTTTTTTGCATAAAATCTTAAAGAAGCAAAAAAAAACTTCTCATTTTATAAGTATAAGAGAATGTTTTTCTCAAAACACAAATAAAAACAGATGTCAATTGTTTAACTCATTTTTTCTCCAAAATTGAAGGACTGTGAAGGGATTAACACTGAATCGAGGATGAGCTTCAACTACAAAATGAAATAATAACTCTTCGGGTTTCTAGTGAAGGCCTGTAGGCGAATGAAGCTCAGGCTCAAAATCTCTATAAAAATAACCAAAAACCAAAAAAAACATCCCAAGAGCTCGGTAGAAATATTGTTAAACGTTTGTTCGACTTAAAATTATTTTACTATCACATCGACGCCGCAGATTAAGCCGATAAGGCAGATGAAGCAGAAGAAATAATTCAATTCCATGCAGGATTCTGAAATGCAGACAATTGCTTTGGAAGACTTCATGGGAAAAGAGTACGGTGCATTCGACCCATTTATAGAAAAAATGGCAAACGGTTTTAGCGAAATGAGACTTTAACATATCGATGAGTAGTGGTAAAATGTCTTTACCTTATACTCAAAAGTCTATTATACTACACATAGACTTTGCGAGCTAGATGACTTGTTATTAGCATGTAACTTAATACATATTTGCCAAAATGTAGAAAAGTCATTACGAACGTAAATAACCTTTATGCTTTACCCAAAATTAATGGCCACTGAAGGAATGAAAAAGTAAACTTTAAAATCACATCCTGATAAAATGAATAATTTTGTTATTTTGTTTTTCTTTTTCTAGAAGAGCTTCCTGGTCCCTTCAATTTGGCTGCCAATAACGTTTAACGATTCTTGTTGCTGCCTTTTAAGAAGGTAAAGTTTTCACAATATATTCCACAAAATATATGCCACGACGACCATCTGGTCCTTGTTGTAAATCGAACCGACGAACCGTGAATGTGTAAATCAGCGTCCGCAATACCGCGTGCCATCGAACGATATCAATATCCGTGAAGTTTGTGAGCGAAAAACGCATCATGACGGTGATGATGCCCGCACCAAAAGCACCAAGATTTTGTGTGCACCCTTTTTGCACCGTTGTCCATTAAATTGTGAAAACATTAATCTTGACGTGTGCCCCCCTCCCTGGTTCCCAGTGGACACGGAGCCCACGATAAGATAACGGTGGAGCTGCAAAACGCAAAAACGCCAATTGATCTGGGTCTAATCCTTCACCTCGCGGAAAAACGCCATTCCAACCCATTGGGACGGTGCAGGGAATTCAGGGTGGTTGATTGTTGGGGATCGAAACACGCGCGCTCTCCCAGCAGTGAAGGGGACAATTCATCTGATCAAAATTGCACCCGGGTCGCATTTGCAAAATTGCAACCTGCAACCGGTCGGTGCAATTAACACCGTTTCGGTTCGTTTCGACAGCGCCACCAGCGTCCCAGTGGACTGACGCGCTGACCGATCCGGCCCAGTCGGCCAAAGGACAACTAGCGGGTGTGTGTGTGTGTGTGTGTGTGTGTGTGTGTGTGTGTGTGGGGGCGTATGTGATCCCAACAAGGGACGACATCGAGACCTCCCCATCGTGCCGTGTTAATTGGTGTTGGGAATCACAAAATTTGGCGCACTACCGAAATGGAAGCGGAAGCGGAATAAATAATCAAATTGTGTTATCTCTTTCATTATTGCCCCATCGTCCCCCAGTCGATCGGATGGGGGTAGGGTGTGACCTTCGCGGGTCACAAATCGTTGAGAAGGAGGGGGGGGGGGGGGTGGAAAGATATTGCCCCGTTTTCCCAAGAGACCGACCCGGTGGGGCTATCGATTTGCTTCCCTCGGGCGGATTTTTGATTTGCAATTGATGGCGTACGGATGGCCGGGGCGCAGTTACAGGAAGGGTGGTCTCATTTGAAAGGGGGAGGGCGGAAAAGCTTCCCGAGCCGTATGGAAAAACGATGTGGCATGATATCACGCTCCGGGTCGGGTTTTGGTCGGGGACAATGAGTACATAGTTTTGCCAGTGGCATCACAATACCTTTTCCCAAAAGCACACTTTTCCCATCCATCGGGTGAGATCGGACTGATAGCAAAAATGGATAAAAACAAAAGTCTGATTCTCGAGCGGAATTTAGTTCCACGGGAACTAAGTTAGCCGTAGCCGTAGGTAAACGAGCGTTTAGTTACTTCTGCGTTTAGAGGGTTAAGGAATTTTGGGTGGGTTAAAAATAGACGTAGATTATAAAAAAACACAAAAAACACCCTCACTCGTGTAAATCACATTTTTGCCATGTCTCCTGAAGCAATCATCCCAAGGGAAGGAAATCGTTAGATCCGCAAATGAATCTTACGAACCTGCGTGTGCGTGTTGCAAAATTGGGCCAAAACATGATACCGATTACCGTGCGGATGCGCACAATTTACCCCACTGATGGAAGCTCGTGAAGCAAACCGAATGTGAAATGAATGTCATTAGCCAATCTCAATAATCCTTCCTTGAGGGTGGCAAAAAAAAAAAGAAATCTACTCACCACCCAGCCAAGTGGGACGACGAGTGGGACAAAAAATAAACTCTCAAGATGACCGAACGTCCCCGCAAAAAAAGGGCCGATTTCGGTGGGTGAAAAGCAGCTCACGAAACGAAGTCATGTAGCCTGGCATTCAGTCCGGTGCAGTGGTGCAGCGGTGCTGGTAAATCAATTCCAATTCCATCTTCTACGATTACATTCCAATCAGCAGTAGCTTCCGAGCTGAGCTTCCCAGCCAGTGAGCGGGCTGGAAAATGCAAAGAATGGCGCTACCCAGGCGCTGTTTTGTCCGTGCCTAGGTGCCGGGTTTATTTGCTGCCGACTTGAGCCGGATTTGGTGCCGTCTTCGGCGTCTTCCGGTAGCGTGTCAATTTGGCGCATTACCATCGGTTAGTGGGGATGGGGAGGAAGCATCGAATGGTGGCGTGGGAAGCATCGGTAAATTGCATTAGCCTCCACAAGATGTCGGTATACTTGACAAGCAGGAAGCTGTAATTTGTATCGGCTGCAGCAGTGCAGTGCGAAAACCGTCAGTCGTCAGTCGTCGCGAGCACCACAAGATACCGACTTTGATGCGATCTGATTGAATGCATAGCAAGATAATCAATACTGCTCCCACTGCATTGTGTGGGTGTGTTAGTTCCCGGTGCATTCGATTGCAGCATTTGACGGTGGTGTAACCGGTAGGAATTGAACACAACACGACACGGGTCCAGCTTTGGTGCATCTTTGAAGAACACACTTCGTCCTTCTTCTCATCTTGTCTTCAGCGAAAGAGTGTGTTTTAGTCAATGGCAGGTTTAATTATGCTCCTTTCTATAGGAGCATTGTAGATGGGGAAATGATTAATGGAGAGAGAAAAAAAATAATAAGTGCGATGTATCGCAAGAGCAGCCATCAGTATGCGTGAAAGGGCTTCAAACTGAGAGAAAGGCAATACTTTCCCGGCTTCAAGCCAATAAAGAAAACCAAATAAATGCTCTGCATTACACATGACGATGGTCACTATTGACTTATGACACATTGGGTTTTATTTCTTCATAATATTATTATTATTAAACAGTATTTATCGTTACTTTATTGATATTCCATAACAATACAGTCGGAAGTACATTTTGCTTCTGTTTTACTTGTGATGTTCGGAACTGGCTAAAGACATACAAGAAATTTAAATAAGAAGATGGAAAAAAGGGATTGCAAAAATGAACTGGGGATTGCAAAATACAAGATCTTCATGAACATGAGACTGATAGTTTAATTGTTCTAAATTATAAAATTGTAAAATATGTCCGAATATCCTCAACCTTTTCTCTGGAACTGGACACAGAAGCCACCGCAAATGAATTCAACTTGAACGTTTTCTGTTCGTCGAGATGAGAAACGATTACAGTGCCTTTTTTTCTTTTCCTACGGTCGCTAGCCATTTAACAAAAATCTTGCACAAATCTTAGTAAAAACCAATCCAAACAGAAATTCATCCATGCATTCATTGTGTATTTTTATTGTTTATTTCACTACCAAAACACCCATAATGCTGTTTGGGAAGAGCAGCTATATACGAGTGTGCTTTGTTAGTTGAGAAGTAAAAACGAAATAATATTTAGGTGATAGTGTTTTTATTAGCAGCATTTGTTGCGACTCGATCTATTTGCAAGCCACTAAGGGGCAGCCCGGAACAAACCGCGGTCATAATTATTTTTTTTCCATAACTAAGCAACAATCTACAACAAAATAGGTTTTAAAGCGCTTTTATAACAAAACTGAACATATTTCGATGTTTTGGACATCCAGCGGGTGCCACTGTGCACAGTTTTTCCTTGTTTCAGGTGCCTTTTTGATCAATTCCTATAGGTGATAGTGTTATTGACAACGATTTTTGCTTAGAATTTGAATTCTAAACATTCAACACGCTTTAATCGTCTCAAAAATACAAAAAAACATTCCCTAAAAAAATATTTGCATGATGTCATTTAAATGTCATGTGATATTGTCTGTTTTTTGGTATTTTAATTGTATTTTTGTACTTAATATACAAATTCTTAATAAAGTAAAGGTGTGCATGGGTAATTATATTATGTACTTTGTCATTGCATTTTATCTAACTCAAGTTTAAGTAATACATAAATGCACATTCATCTTACAATCGCAATTATCGTTGAACGCAAAAATAAAACCAACATTGTTTAACCCCTTGCGTGCCAAGCGTTTTTTTAGGAAAGTGCACAAAATGCCACGATTCAAGCGATTCTTGCTCATACGTCAGAGCCTCGGTTGCACTGGCTCTAATTCTTAACGTTCTACGTTTGTGATGAATTTTTGGTTTTCTTTGTGTTCATTCGTATTTCTGTTTGGTCATAAATGTAATAGGTGGGAATAATAGCTGTTCTAAATATTCAAAAATTGCACTTTAAAATTAAGCGTTTTTGCCGTAACCCAAAAATGGGTAACATGGCGTTTTGTAAAAATTTACATCACCCACTTTTTGGGTGATGTGGCACTCAAAGTGTTAAAATGTTAGTTTAAAAGGAAAAAATAATCAATTAAAAGATATTGTAAGCTTCACTCGTAGTAGCTAGAATGCAAATTATTATGGTTCTACTCCGTTAAACCAATTTTGATGATATAATAACATAATTTCATTTTATGTTTGCTACAGGGGAAATCATTGCTTTTCTGAAGCGTTCACTTTGCCAATATATCTGATTGCTTCTTATGCAAATAGGATTACTACTAGTCTGTAGTGCTATTTCTTGTAGTTCGATTTATCCTTCTTGTGCTTAGTGATATCTAGTGTCTGTAACAGCAGAGTAAATATATTCATTTGCAACAAGAAGGTGGTATATTAGATATCCAAAGCATCCCAGATGGGTATTAAACAGCAATGATATCGTATCAGTCATATGAATTTATACAGTGGTATGACCAATGGATTATGCAAAAAGTTATGTAGTTGATTAAACATCAAGTTAATATTCTTTTTTAGCCGAATTTTCTGAATCTTACTCTGAAAATCAATGCATAACAATGGTGTTAATGTAAATGTAAACATAGCAAAAGATTCAATAGAAAGGTTGAAAAATACTTTTTATGAATTAAATAATTTACATTTCAGGCATTGATGCTTATAAAACAGTTCATTTCCATTTTTAACATATTTGCGGTTCAAAGTGGGTCCGGAGCGTTTCAAAATTTTATTATCATATGTTAAAGTATTTTTTTGGAAAAAAATGGGAAATAAAAAATTTTAAAAATTTTTGTTTTTTATTACCAAATTTGAAAAATGTGTTTTTTTTTTAGTTTTTTATGCGGTTATAGCCCAAAAACATGTAGTTAATTAAAAATTTAAATTTTTGTTTTATTTTTATTCAAAAGAAGACTAATTTATGTTTCTAATGATATATAATTTACCTATTTTACGCCACAAAATACTACTAAAACAGTCAGCTGAATTGTATGTACTGACTAGCTGAAATTTGAGCTTTTTGGCAAGCTATTTTGACTTTGGAGCTTTGTATCTTCGAAGATATAAATGCTAGAAGTCTACAATTTCGGAATTTTCTTAGTTAACTATCTGACTTTCAATCGGCAATATAAGATTTAGCACAAGCGAATAAAAAAAATGGGAATTATGACCGCCCTTGCCCCTACGTGGCAAGCCACCACGCAATCATTTGAAAACAAAGCCATCCCAAGACGCGCATTGATTTTTTATCCACTCCTTCCGCCCAAGAAGTTGTTTGCGGGGATTAATGGCACCATTCGCCATCGCCAGTGGAATCGCTGGAAATTACACGTTTAATTTGCGCAATGCCGCACGCCGGAATGAAACGTTTAATTTGAGTAGTGTTTATGACATCTGAAAGATATGATCTTGTAATTAGATCTAATCAATTCGAAAAAAGAGGCGCACAATGAATAAATTCCCCGTGGCCATTGCGCATTCAGTGGGGCCACGCTCAACCCCTTTACCAGCCCCTTTTTGCCATGCGGAACGACGAACGGAACCACGTTCCTAAGCCAACCGGAACAGGAAACCGGATGGGAAGGGAAAAATCGTACTGCTTCGTAGCGGGCGTGCTTGGGTCGCGGATCGGCCCCATTTCCAACGCCGATGCGTAACGGGGCCGAGGGAAAATTATCCAATTAAATTAGTTAGCGCATCTTCGCGCTTTAACGTGCACACAATAAACCGATGCCGATGGCGTCCATTTCCGCGTCCGGCGAGTGTATGACCCATTTCGGTGGAAATTGTGATCCCTTCAAGCGGGAGATTCTTGCGCGAATTTCAGATGTTCAGTTCCTCGAGTGTCATCTCGCTAGAGCTCGTCGGGTAGAGGAAAATATGCACCCTTTTTTTGGGCACACTTTACGAACCGGATCCTTGACAGTGATGGCCGTTTGGAAGCGGTGGACGCACTCTCAGACGTCAGACGATTGACATCACCCGGGCAGAAGATGAACCGTTTGCTTAGCTAAAACTTCACGATGCACGTTAATTTGCATTCCGGGGATCAACCCGGGGATGCAAAGTTCTACCGGCAAATGATTGGCATCCCCTGGGTGGGTTGGATGGCCGATCGATGCCACCACGAAATCACCGCCACGGTTTGCGGAGATGTTGCAAGATGTTGCGCGCTTAGGCAGGGAATCCTGCAACAGCCTGTGCGCTTGCGACTAACTTAACGCCGGGACTTCCCCCTAAAGCCAAATAGTTTTCCAATTAGGGAAGTTTTCGGTGTGCCTCGCTTGGTCCGGGGAGTACCTTCAGAACTCGAACGCGCCACACGGATCCCAGTGGGCGTGATGGCAGGATGGAGTTCTTATTACCTGGACTCATATCGGGCACCACTCCTTCCAGTGGCTCCTCCCAGTGGTGTTCCGTTTCCGGGGCCACTGTAAATACGAGCGAGTTGATATGTAAATACCGCCCAGTCATCTGGGCGAGAAGCCCTCGAGACGTTTTTGGAAGGCGGCCCGAGACGTTTCGAGAGCAACTTGTCGTTGTCGGAAGCCAAACAGCGAGCCGGGAAACTGCCCTGGGAAGTGCACCGAGAGCAGCTAATTGTAAACGGTTGCTGGAAAACAAATTGCAATCGCTCACTAATGACCGTTGCACCGGGCAGGATAATTTTGGAGCGTGGATAAACTCCGCCATTAAATTAATTGATATAGAAACAACACGAACGGAGAGCGTATCCTGTGGTGCTTTTTAATCAGCAATGGAGCGCAAATTCGAGGCTTACCAGCAACGGTTGGTGCTGTGTTTGAAGGTGAAAAACAAAAAAATGTTCCACTCTCCACGCGAAGGGAAACTCCTGTCGAGTTCTGTCGTGAAGCTAGAAGTCCATTTGCTAATCCATCCAGAAGGAATCCGCTGACATTCCCGGGGCACAGGGTTATTGGTTCGCATTCGTTCGTTCGCTCGCATGCAGCGGTTATCGGAGCTTTCAGTTCCATCACGGTGGTGACAGCTGGAATCTGGAAATCCGATGCTATCGCTCGAATTTCCCCACGTAGCACGTTCGGCGGGCGCTTTAGTGCACCGATAATGTGTGCCCGCTGGAGTAGTTGCTATTGGCAACCGAGTGACCGACATCCAAGGAAGTTTCAAAACCCGATCCTCGTCGGACGCTGGTCCTGAGCGGCTGCTGGGCGATCTAATCACCCCGCTGAGATGTGTCACATGAATGCACGGTCGATAGTGAGCCTTCCTGGTTTAATGAATTGGAAACACGGATGCGACGTTGAAGGATAACACCGACACCCTGTTGCTGCGCCATTGATCTTTCATCGGCGGAAAAAGGGATTAATAGATGTCGTTCTCTTACAGCAATCTCGACGGCGTGATATGAACAGCGCACCGGCAGCTACAGACATTCGTACCAAGCTCTAATCGTATATCATTCTTGCCAAACGCACCGAGCTACTTGTCGTACTGAAAGGATGCTATTATAGAGAGGTTTGCTATGCTTTATTTTCATTTAATTTTCAACAAAATCGATCACAAATCAATAACATCGCCCAATAATATAATAAGATGCACCACTTTGTACAACGCTCATTTAAATAACCCCACAGCAATAACAGCAACAACAAAAAAAATCATCCCAAAGATGCCTCCCAGCTGCGGCATATTTCATTACGATGCGAATATCGCTGGAACAGTGGAGGCATTCTTGTTACTGACAGGAAATTAAATTTATTCACCGCCCCTGACCTGTGCTGATAGCTGTTCGTAGAAGTGTGCGAAAAAAGAGTGTTTTATCGAGGCGAAGGTGAAGCATGCTCGCATACAAAACGCACGTCGTACCGTCGTGTGGAGAGTATTATTTTAAGCGATCTAGCAAGTGATGGTTTCTTTTTTGTGGTTGCAGCTTTAGCTTTCTCAAGTGGAGGAGGAACATTTTGCTCCACCTGGCACGAGATGAAGCCGTTGATGCAGAACATAGCAACCTGTGTCCGTTGCTTGGTTTTGACAGTTAGTTGACAGTTGGTGTGGGAAAAAATAAGGACTTGGAAAATGGTCGTGGAATATCGGCCCAAACCACTAGTAAGAGCCCAAAGGAAGGCTTCCCCGAATGGCCACATCGGCATTGTGTGGCTTGCGTTCGAAACATCACTGATTGCACTTGATTGTTTGCCTCGGTGGCCAATGACCAAACCGCGAAAGGAGGCGAAATTCGGGGAACAAGTCGCGGCCCAAGGGTTTCTTAGAATCGCGCGAGTGGCTACTAATTACCCTACCGTTGGGTGGTCGAATCGCGCGAATCGGATGCAAAATTCACCAACAATCGCTCATTCGGTTGACGGCAATTACGTGCCAGTTCGCCATCGGTGTTCCGCCACGTTGATGCGATTATGCTTGTTTCGATCGCACCGGGAAGGACGCGGAGCAATCCGTTGTAAATATGCACAACATCGGGGTTTGGGGGGAGGCTTAGAGCCGGACATGGTTCCGGTAGCCGAATATTTCCGGTGTTAATTACTGCAGGCCTGGTGGTACTGTGGCTCGTACAAAGTGCAGCCGAAATCAGCCGCGCGTTTGGAAGCGAAAAATGCAATTGAGTGAAATTTCCATCCACCCTCAACGGCGATACGTAATCGAATCTGTTTGCACTCTTCTCGCTTACTCTCTCCTTCTCTCTCTCTCTCTCTCTCTCGTTCGCGATATTTGTGCCAGCGAGTGCTTGGAAAATCGCCATGAAATCGCCATGGCGCAGATTGCAATTTTCGGATGCCCCGGGTCAAGGATTAAGGGATTAATTTCGTTCGTTTCGGACTCGCACTGTAGAACGATGTGGGCAGCAGGTTATCGCTTCGAAGCACTGATGGTTTGATTGTTTCAAAAACACCGACATATCGGTTGAGGGGTTTTATGTGTGTGTGTGTGTGCCCACAACCGGGAGGATTTTCCCAGCCTCCTCGATCTCGAGTTGGCGTAAACGTAAACTTTAAAGTGTCGTGCCACAATTCACCAGCTCGGCTCGGTTTGTACGTAATTCGTGGTGCGGAGATGTTCCAGGCTGCACACTCATAAATGGATTAAGGATCCTCCCCGAAGGATGCCATTATCGCAAACCGACTTTGATTGGTGGCCGATAAAAAAACGGCAATTGAATGGCGCATCGTTTGCATTGATCTAATATAAGCGATAGCGCTTGACCTTTGGAAGGTCCAACGCTACCCGGAAACCACGCCATTTGCTCCGTTCCGGCAGATGGTGTCCTGGCAACTTTAATGGTCGACGGTGATCGTGCGCCAAATCGGATCGCAATGTAATGGCTGCAATGGCGATTGGTTGGAGAGAGCAACAAAAATATACATCTAAAAAAACGACAAATAAAATCCCCATAAAAGACAACAACAACAGCAGCCGAAAATAAAGCGACTCCTGAAAGGGACAATCTAATTTCACCGCCGCCAGCTGGCACCCGCTGGCCATCCAAAATTGAATGTTTAACGGATAATTGCCTCGCTGGTGGTGGTGGCGTTTTTGGTGTCCGAAAGGGAAGGGGAAAAAAAGGAGCTCTAGATCCTTGCCACGGATCGGTCACTTCAGTCGTCATAATGGCGGCTGCTGAAAGGAATTGTGCGCGGCTTCAGCATTCAAAATGGCTGAATTGATTGTCAGTCGCCCTCATCACCCCCAACTAAGCCACCGTTCCGTTCGTTAGCGGCACCATCTCGCGAGAGGACGACGGCAATGATGATCCACCCTCCCCCATCCGCCTGCTTTTACGATCATGTCGTTGAAATCAATGAAGTTTGTCTATAAAATCGCCTCCCCCCCCCCCGGTCTGGTGTGGTCAGGCTTCCACGGAAGGATTCGTCCGTTTTGTTGGCCGATGGCGGAAATTGGCCGGTCGGCCCTGGTTGGGTTAGGTTGGGCGCACTATTTCCGCCCGCTGCGGTAAGTTTTATTTCATTAGGTAGGAAATTTAATTTGCAAAACAACCGCCGCCAATTGGCGCCACCATCCTTCGGGCAAAGACAAAGCCAGCATAAAAAGCCTGGCATCCCGCCCGGTGAAGACGATGAAATATGAAATTCGTGATTGAACAACAAGACTGGCTGGCTGGCCAAGGCGGGAGGCGCAATCAGTGCAGCCTTTTGAATGGATTTAATTAAAAATTCACATCAACCAGCGCAGCGGTGGTGGTTGCGGTTTTGCGGATGAAGAGGGCGAAAAAAAGGTAAAAATAAAGCAAAAAACACACACCTAGTCAAATGGCGCATTGCTCCGGCATGTCTCGGAATGAGCGTTCGATTCGGTTTTGTTAATTTGCCACACCCGTTCGGAGGAGTCTATTTGATGGCTTTTGCGTGGCACCGAGCTAAGTCCGCTAAGCCGACCGGGTTGTGTCCGGGACAAGCCATTACGTGAAATTAAGTGTGCTTTTTTCCTTTTCCATTAGCCGATCATTTTCGCGCCCGAATTCACGTTTGCTTTGTTGCGCAACGCCACTTTTTTTCTTGATTTAAAGTACGCCAGGTGGACCGTAATTCCTGACAAATGAATGCCACCTCGCTTCTGTTGAGTGCCTCACCCATTTGGTGAGGTTGGGGTTTTGGTCGAGTAACGCAAGTCGCAATGCAGCAATGCCCCGTGTCGTAAAGTGGCATCGGCAAATCCACTAATAGCTACTCGGAGGTGCAAGTGGCGGAAACCCAAAAGTAATAAAAAATGAGCAAAAATGCCGAAAATTAATTCCACTCCGTCGGCAAGCTATCGGAAGCGTTTCAGGGGTAGAGGGGAGGTGGAACAGGAAGGGGGTTGCAATCCGTTCACCGCTTCCGGTGCGGTCGGGATGTGACACATTTATGATTTTTCAATCCGATAACAGTTAATCACGGAGGATGATTGAACAATGCGCTCGAATTTCATTGCCGGGGGCGGGGGGTTTTCCAGAAGGGAGGAAAGGGGAGTGTGGGTGAATGGCAAATGGCACACGGCACACTGCAGCTTCTGATGCAATGCAAAAGTTGCTCACGCATCTAGCCCAAATAACACTCTACTTGGGTTGGCAAGTGATAAAAAATGGCCCACTTTGATGGATTACTTTCCCCCAATTGCGGGCTCTGATTGCGAATGATGCTCCTATTTTAGGACATTTTAATCGATTTTGCATTCGTAGCACTCAGCTGTTTGTGGCAGCGAAATGTGATAAAACGTCCCGCGATATTTGTTGCATTCTCATGCGATGCATTTGCGTAATTTCAGTTGTTCGTGGGATGAGTTTCCTGGAAATAGTACTGGATTTTCGGCATGCAGGGGTACTAACGAACGTTACATTGCATTACATTTAACGCATTACTACACCACAATTATTGCTGCACACTGAACCGTTGGCGGTAATCGACGAAAAGAATCAATTACCATTAATTGGGCATAGTCTGATTTTGTTTTCATCCGATTCGAATAAAATAAAATAAAAACAATACAACTAATAATGGTAAAAAAACCGTTTGGTCGATAATCGCCGTAAATGCAATTGAAAAAGAGATGGCATCATTCTACTTGTCAGATAGCATGATATAAGTTGCATTGCTCGATCGGCTTAGTTGGTCATGTTGGTTTTTTTAAACGGATCCCACATGGCAGGGGGCAAATAGGACGATCGCTTTCAGTGACCAAAACCAATGGCGTCAATCGCCTCTAGCTAGTTTGTTAGTTTAGTAAACATTGCTGCCATTATGAGAGGCTCTGGGAAATTATTCATATTCATCTCACGTACAGTTTGCCTGCTCCGCAGAATCGCTTTTTGATGAACTTTTCTGGGAGTTCAATAATATAAATTCACCAAATTCCAGCAATTCAAATGAAGATCCAAATTATTCTCTTCAGATGATATTAATTTTGAACGATTTTTAAAGGAGAAAAATCGCACAATATTCCCCTTTTAAAATGTACTTTTCGCATACATATGCGTAAACACTTATACAAGCGAACGATTTTTTGCCTCTTTGTGTATTACATATCAAGCTTTTCTTGGCCGAAACTTGCTGTGAATCCTAAAACACTTCGAAAGACAGGGGACTTTCTTCAACTTAAATGTAATTGTTGTGGCAGATTGGAAGGAGTTCAGATGGACATTTACCTAAGTTTATGTTTTAATATCGACCCTCTCTCTAGTTGTAGTTTTTTTCCTTCATCTTTCTAGCTATTGCTGTGGCAAGCAGAGTGCGTACTAATTTAGAGTGGCTCTCGTACCGCGGGATTGTAAATGGACCCGCGAAAGCTTCGCTCGAGTCGCCTCACGAAGCATGCATTTTGTAAAAGCTACCCTCCGGTTCGTTCAACTCCACCAGTACCCTTTAGCGCACGAAAGCGGGGTGAAAAATGTGCGCATTAAATCGAAAAAGCAGCGACGGAAAGTAAGTAAGGGGGCGCGATTTCCCTCCCAAGGCACACCGGCGGGCAGCATAAACAGTTAAAAATGGGTCCCGCAAAATCCCCAACCCGGGGATGAGTGAGAGAGAGAGAGAGAGAGAAAAAAAAAGAAAGGGTGAGGAAAAACACAAGAACCCCGGAGCGAATTCTTGCGCGTTTGTTCAGCAAACAGCTAATGAATGAATAAATAATGAGTTTTAATCAATCTAAATAAATAGATCTCATCTCGCCGCCAGCCGTGTGCAGCCTAAGCCGATTCTTTCGCGATACTCCTGTGGGCAGGCGAGAAGAAACCGAGCTGCTGGTAGTAAACGACGCCTACCGTGCCTTCATTAGCGATTGTTCATTTGCCCGAGGCGCAGGTGTCGGGTGTGGCTTTGAATCGACACTAATTAATACGCACTCAACGTTCCGATTGCCCGTTCCGCGGAGGCTGCTGTGGTATGTGTGAGTAGGCGTGTACGATGGGGGTTTTGTCTTCTGCCTGAGATCGATCGATTTCATGGTGCTACTGGACAGGTAAGGACCTCGAGGCACTCGTGAATGGGGTGTTGAGTAACATGTTTAGGTGCGTCGAAAAACCGACCGGTACAGAAAGTACAAAGCGTACGCACGCTATTTCATCCGTTCGGGTGCGTTTACACTGCAAGGTTGAGTTCTTTCCGGAAGCATACCCGTGTGTCATTGCGGAGCTTTGGGGGCGGGTTTTTTTCCCCAAAAAACCTCCAAAGCAAAACAACCCCATGCGGTTCGTTTGAATGCAGTTTATTTGTTTTTTCGCGCCCAAAACACCACCACCGTCCGGAAACGGCCGGGCGTAAAGGGCGTTTTTTTTTCGTTCATTTGCATGCGCCCAAGGACGGGTTAGGCCCACGAGCAACGGGAGACTTACAAACTAGCGAGTGTACTGTACCGGAAAGCGTCATCCTTCAAACTTCAGCAGTCGGTCGGTCATAGAGGTCGTCCTTTTTCAGGGACGTGTCCAGAGTGAGTGTTTGTTTAGCTGGCAACGGCACCACCATCACCACCAGTCGCTGGCACCTGCTCGACGATCGCGGTTTGCTTACTCTCAGCCAAGCTCACGCCATCCTCTGGCTCTTTGATACCCATCCAGGGCAAACGACGTTCCAGCTCCTGGCGGTACTTTGGATGGCTGATGGCGTACACCCACGGGTCTAGACAGGACACGATCTTGCAGCAAACGGCGGGTATCATCGTGACGAGCGGAGTCAGCATAGTCCTGGGAATAAACAGAACAGCGACATCAGTTAGGAAGAGGAAACTAGGTTCCTAGGAAAGCTTCAACGCACCTATCACCAAAGGCACCGATCATGGTGACGATCGCGTACGGTGTCCAGGCACACACGAACAAGAAGAAGATCGTAAAAGCGGCCTTTGCAATGCGCATCTCAACTGCTTGAGCTCGTTCACTGCGATTCGCCGTCAACGACTCGACGTTCATCTTACGCGCCTGATGCTTCAACATACGTTCATGCTGGCGCACGTGCGAGAACAACCGCCCATAGAAGTAGCAAATGAACAGCATCGGAATGACGTACGCCCAAGCGAAGATACACCCAACGAAGACGCGCGTATCCTGATCGTCGGTTAGATAATCGAATGAACACGTCGTCAGGTAACCCTCGGGAATGTACCGACCCCAAATCTCGAACAACGGCAGCAATGTAAACGGCATCGTCCACAACCATGTGAGTGCGATCAGTAGACCCGCCTGTACGCGACTCAACCGACCCTCGAGTGGGTTCGAAATGGTACGATAGCGATCGAACGCGATCACCGCATTCGAAACAGCACCACCAATACCGGACAAACTGCCGAGAGCGGCATAAACCGAGCATCCGGCACCATACCCAACTAAACGCTCCGAGAACGAGTTCACCAAGAACATTGGCATCTCGCACATCATCAGCAGATCGAACACGGCCAGATTGATGATGAACATGTTCGAGCCATTCCGCAGTGACTTTGAGCTGTAACGAGAGAGAGAGAGCGATAGAGAAAGGTACACAGATGATGACTTGTGAACTCTAAAGTGATCTTACGTGCCGAAGATCCACAGTACGATCCCATTCCCGATGATGGAGGTGTTCATGAGCACGAAGTAGATCATGGCCAGCATCAGGTGCATATAGTAGGGTGGTGCCGGAAACCCACGCCAGTGATCGTGCACCAGGTGTTGCTCCTCAGCCGGTAGATTCCATCCGAGCAGTTTTGGCATGTCAGCGGCAATGCGTGCCATCGGCTGCAACATGGCGCCTTCTGCAAAGCTGGTACCGTTCAATAGCGACATGACGAGACGGCGTCGCGTAGATCACACCGGAGAGGTCCTAGGTGTCGGTGAACTAAAACAGAGCAGGTCTCACAGAGCAGCAGTAGCAGCCTCAAGAATGGTATCTGTTCCGAATGATGTCCCGGTAGCATGCACTCTGGCAACACAAACTCACACTGCACCGCTTAGAAAGGGGAACGATTTGGACCGGTTTCTGGTAGAAACGCTTCGCAAATGTTCACCCAGAGCCATGGCGGATGGGTCGCTTTTATAGTGTGGAAACTCCGTGCGGGTTGCAATTGGATTAGCGCAAGCCGTGTTGAATCAGCGCCTTGCGTGATTTGGGCGAGGATCAACTCGATGGCCAGCTGGATGTAGGCTTTAATGTGATTATTTGTGCAAATGCAACCCGTTCACTCGCGGTGGATGAGCTGGATTAGGGTAAAAAAAGGGCACTCAGGTGGGTTTTATTTGCTTTTTTCTTTTGAGCCCGACAAGGTCAACCGATGGGTACTTGAAAGCTGTGACGAAACCGGGCATGGTGCTGATTCGTTCTTGTGAAGCTCAAGAATCAGGTCAGATGGTTGTGCGAAATGCATCAAGTAGAGTAGTAAAATAGGCGAGCTAACGCTGCTGTTCACGGGCGTGATAGTAAAAAGTCCACCTTCGTAATGAAACTTTCCACGTTTCCCTGTTTCTGTGTGCCTAAAGTGCTCGAAGCAACGACTGTTCGCCCTTGATTCGACAAGAGCAATTGATTTTGGCCCTAATTGGCTCACTGACCCAGCGGCAGAGTGCAGTGGGAACAGAAAATATGATTCTGCTTTCTATGCTATTTTGTGTGGAAAATGTGTGTGTGGTTTTTTTTTCTATAAAAGCCGTTTGGGGGCAAAAAACCCATTCAAACAGGCTACCACGACCATGATTGTGCCAAGTTTTGATTGTCGAATGGGTGGGATTGTAATTAAAGACAATCTCTGGGATCTATCCTACAATTTGGAATTGTAATTGAAGACAATTGAAGACAGCTATGTTTGCATTAATACGGACATTTTATCTGTTCCAGCAACCGGTGGATAGTTGCCATGGCAACCCTTATTTTAATTTTTATTCAGATTTCCTAGAATGGCTACGCTGTTTAAAAAGACCGCAGTTTAGGTGTACAAAAAACCTCCTGTCCATTCTGAGAATCAACGGTTTTGCGCAAAAATAAATAATTAAAAATGTGTCAGTAATACTGCCCAAAGCGACACCCAAATTCATGCCGTGGGGATGGGAACTGGCGTCGTGTTTCTCCTCAAACCCACACAGCGTCCCAATCGGCAACACTGTATTTGAGCTTCAAAGCACAACGTGGCCATTATGTCGCTAAGGCGCTCTTAATTGATGTTTGATACATGACTCCTACGCCATTTTCTGCAACTCACCGAGGGCGATAATATGCCAACCGGACGATGGTGAATTGCGGTGGGTGTAACAATTTTCGCGGCCATCTTCTCCGGCACAAGTGCAAAAGCCTGTCCCACAGTTGGGGAAGTCAGGTACAAATCGCGGTCGTGAGTAATTTGTTGATGAAATATTTATTTACTCGTAGCAAATAGCATTGAATATTGGTCTTTGACTTGTTTAATATGATTTTGGGCGTTGGACAGCGAGAGGACGCCACTGTGTCTACATTACATTACCTATTTGTGTTGACACAGAAGCTTTTTCTTCAATAACATTGCCTTTTATGGTGATAAAACAATATTAGTGTGGATAAAACACTAAAATCTAGGGATAACATACACTTTCTCAACTATGATTGTTATCAAAAGAATAAGCTTCAAAATTATGTATTCAAATTCGTTTAAAGACATTCTTCAGGATGCGTTCTTTTAAAGTTGTTTATGCTACCATTTTTAGTTTAAATTTAAAATTAATCCTAAACACACAAATGAACAGCTCGACACGACACATAGTCATGGAAAAAATATTGTTATTTTCTTGTAATTGTTCACTGTTACACGTGAGCTGTTTAATCAAACTGCTAGGTTTTATAGCTCAAACATGGGAAAAAATGTCCGATTTATTGTTAAACAGTTTTTTTTAAATTGAAGCATTAAAAGTTATCATTTATTATTCAAGCTTTCATATTTCATTAAGTCACATATGTACAAGGCACCATGCGTCTCCATAATTTTGAAAAATGCATGTGAGGTTGGGATACGGAGGGAGGAAGCGGGAACGCCTATCGAGAGCGAGAGCGAGAGGGAAGCGGTCAGAAATATAAGCGGCGCGCGCTTCCGAAAAGAGGGAGTCGGATTCTAACACGGAACAGAAGAACATGGAAATAAAGCATTAAGAGAAAAATCGGGTTTTTGTGTCAGCTCTTCAATATTCATCGTTACATGGGGGCTCAACCGGGATCTGAGTGATGTGAAAAGAATAAATGCGTGTAAAAGTAAATCGTGTGGAAAAAGAAGAAAAAACCTAAAAAGACCTTAAGATGACGACGGTTGAGGAGCTGTGCGAGAATTTTACAAAAATCGGTTTGATACGCGAGTGCGAGAAGCTGGGTTTGCCAACCAACGGTGGAAAGTGGGAAATTGCGGAAAAGATCATCAACCAGCGGAGTAAGATGGGCTCCAATGGTGAAGACGGTGATGTTCTGGAAGGCGAAAAAGACGATGATCGGTGCCCGGAAGATGATGGTGTTTGTGAGAAAGACGGCTCGCAACACTCCGGTATCGATGAACACGATGACGATGGCAACCCAAGCAATCACGACGAAGATGATGACGAAGATGACGATATCGATGAAGAGGATGAAGAAGATTCTGATGTAATGTATCGGACAGCAATGAAAGTTTCATCAACTCCCAAAATTTCACGAGATACATCGAAACGACTAAAAGTGTACTCCTTCAGAGACATGGAAGAGAGTATTGAATCCTTTGGTGCCGAGGAAGGAGAAGACGTGCGAATGTGGCTGATGCAACTTAAAAGCGTGTGCAAAGCGGCACGTTGGGATAAAGAACAGCAGCTAATTATGTGCCGTAAGAAACTGACCGGAACGGCAAGACGATTCATGTTTTCCCTTCGGAGTAGTTTCAACAGTTTCGAGAAGTTGGAAAAGGCGCTGATTAAGGAATTCGCTCCACGCATACGGGCAGGCGATGTGCATCGTGCATTGACCAACCGGAAGAAAAGGTCAACCGAGACAATTCGAGACTACATTTACGACATGCAACGGCTGGCGCTTCCGATCGATCTAGATGAGCCAAGCCTGTGTGAGTATATAGTGAGTGGAATTACCGACGATAAGTATTATCAGTCGTCACTATTAGAAGCCCAAACAATCGAACGGCTGAAAAAGAAACTGGCTACCTTCGAAAAGGTAACGAAGACAACCGAGGACAAGACGAAACGTGAGGAGTTATCATACAAGAAGCAACCTGTTATGAGAAACAGTAAAGTCGCAAGGTTTCCAGTGGTTAGAACTGAAGCGACGACAGCCGCTTCCATTCCAGGAAAGCACTGCTACAATTGCGGCGAGCGCGGGCACCAGGTACAAACGTGTCCCAACAAAGCACAAGGTCCGAAGTGTTTCGCCTGTAGTTCTTTCGGACATCGGGCCACCGAGTGTCCACATAGGAACGTTTCGCGAACAAACATGGTTGTGGACAATACAGGAATGGTCGAGACGATTATCAATTCCACGAAACTCCAAGCTCTGTTCGATAGCGGCAGTCAGCAGAACCTGATTACCAGAACGGGCTACCATAGAATTTGCGAACCTCCGCTTACCCACACTACGATGCAGTTTTGTGGATTTGGTGGGGTAAAAACCAAAGCGATCGGCTGTTTCGCCACGGCCCTGACAATAGACAACACGACCTACAGCGAAGTGAAGTTTTTCTTGGTACCCGATGAAAGTATGCCATACCATCTGGTGTTGGGCAGAGATTGCTTGAACATATTCGAAGTAAAAATCACGTCGTCTGGTATTGAAGTAATTCCGCGAGAGTGTACGAGTGAAGTATTGTTGATTCAATGCGATAATGGTCAAGAGATAGATGCCCCGCTGAAATACGTTGAGAGCATACAGAAGCTTATTGACAATTATTCTCCAACTACGCAAATGAATAGTAAAGTTGAAACGAAAATAATCTTGTATGATGATACACCTGTGCGCTCCTCACCAAGGCGGTTCGCACCAGGTGAAAAGGCTGTATTGGAAAAAACAATGGATGAGTGGTTGGCGGCGGGTATAATAAAAGAAAGTGAGAGTGACTACGCGAGTCCCGTTACGCTTGCGCGAAAGAAGGACGGTACCTTACGAGTATGTGTAGACTACCGTGAGCTAAATCGGAAGATGGTGAAGGATTGCTTTCCCATGAGAAACATTGAGGATCAGATTGATCGGTTGAAATCGGCAAATGTGTTTACTACGCTCGACTTGAAAAATTCGTTTTTTCATGTTCCGGTAGAAACCTCGAGTCAGAGGTACACTGGTTTCGTTACCCACGCGGGACAATATGAGTTTCTTCGAACACCTTTCGGGCTAGCAAATAGTCCAGCGAGTTTCGGCCGATTCGTGGCTGATGTGTTCCGCGATCTGATAAAACACGGAAGTATTCTAGTGTACGTGGATGATCTTATTATTCCTTCTTCCGACGTAGAAACAAACTTACAAACTCTTCGAGGATTATTGAAAGTTGCGGGTGAAAACGGTGTTCAGTTTAACTGGAAAAAATCGCAGTTTTTGAAGACTGAAGTCGAGTATCTTGGGTATGTGATTAGCGGTGGATGTTATCGCATATCGCCAACCAAATTACGATCGGTACAATGTTTCCCGGTACCAAAGAACGTAAGAGAATTGCAACGGTTTTTGGGACTAACTGGATATTTTCGAAAATTTATTGCTGGATATGCGACGATTTCAAAACCTTTGAGCAACTTACTTCAGAAAGATGTTGCATTTGAGTTTGGCGAAGCGCAGCGCATCAGTTTCGACACGTTGAAACGTGTTTTGGTGAGCGATCCTGTGTTGAGGATTTACGACGAAAACTGTGAAACTGAACTGCACACAGATGCATCCAAATACGGCTACGGAGCTATACTAATGCAAAAGAGTGATGATGATAAGTTCCACCCGGTAGCCTACATGAGTCAGCAGACATCTAGCGCAGAAAAAAACTATAGTGCGTATCACCTGGAGGTTTTGGCAGTAGTTCGTGCGGTTGAAAAATTTCGGGTTTACTTGTTAGGCATAAAGTTTAAAATCATTACTGATTGTGCGGCCTTCAAGCATACCCTAAAGTCTAAAGAACTATCGGCTAGAATAGCGAGATGGGCACTAATGCTAGAAGAGTATGAATACGAAGTGATCCATCGATCGGGATCATCGATGAAGCATGTCGACGCTTTGAGTAGAGCACCAGTGATGATAGTTACGCATGACCCTGTAATTGAGGCTCTCAAAAGGTCGCAAAAAAGCGATGAACGTGTGAAGGCGATAATAGAACTGTTAAAAAGTCAAGAATATGAAGATTACGTTATGAGGGATGATCTACTGATGAAAGTTGTGCAAGGTACAGAACTTATAGTGGTACCAGCAGATATGCAGAGTGAATTAATACGTAGAGCGCACGATAATGGTCATCTTGGAGCACGTAAGTTGGAAGACATCATACAACGACAGTTTTACATTACGAACTTAAGCGAAAAAGTGAAACAAATTATCGCGTGCTGTGTAAAATGCATTCTCTCCGAGCGTAAAAGGGGAAAAACGGAAGGATTGTTAAACTCGATTCCGAAGGGGGACACTCCGTTTGACACGTATCATGTGGATCATTTAGGTCCCATGGACAGTACGGAGAAAAGGTATAAGTATCTGTTTGTGGTTGTGGATGCTTTTAGCAAATATACCTGGATTTACCCCACTAAGACGACGAATTCGTTTGAAGTTATCCAACGACTTAAGGTACAAAGCGAAACTTTCGGTAATGCGAGGCGTATTGTGCATGACAAAGGAGCGGCGTTTACATCGAACGATTTTAAGCAATACTGTGAAGCTCAAGACATCGAAAGAGTGGAAATTACGACGGGAATTCCGAGAGGCAACGGACAGGTGGAAAGAGTGAACCAAGTCATTATTAGTATGCTGAAGAAGACCAGTGTAAACGATCCCAACAAATGGTACAAGCACATCGCGAATATCCAGAGGTGGATAAACTCCAGTCCGCATCATAGCATTGGTGTGTCGCCGTTTGAAGCCATGTTTGGCGTACAGATGCGCAATGAAGGAGATCTTCGTTTGGGCGAACTAATGGAGGAAATTCGTGTGGCCCAATACAACGACGAACGGGAGAAGATCCGTGCTGGGGCTAGGACGTGCATCGAGAAGGCGCAAGAGGAACAACGCAGATCCTACAATCTTCGAGCACGACCGGCTACCGTGTACCGAGAAGGCGACTTGGTGGTCATCAAGCGGACGCAGTTCGGACCAGGCAGGAAGTATGCAGCTGAATACCTTGGTCCGTACAAGGTGACGGATGTTCGACCACACGATCGGTACGATGTGGTGAAGATCAGTGGTGAAGGACCAAAAACGACCTCAACGGCGGCATCACACATGAAACCGTTCCAATTATAATACAGAGGAAGTCCTCCGGGGCGGAAGGACTTGTCAAGGAAAGGCCGTGTGAGGTTGGGATACGGAGGGAGGAAGCGGGAACGCCTATCGAGAGCGAGAGCGAGAGGGAAGCGGTCAGAAATATAAGCGGCGCGCGCTTCCGAAAAGAGGGAGTCGGATTCTAACACGGAACAGAAGAACATGGAAATAAAGCATTAAGAGAAAAATCGGGTTTTTGTGTCAGCTCTTCAATATTCATCGTTACATGCATGCACGAAATCACTTTCATGTGAAAAAGGGTACAGGTACAAATAACCGCCATTTACAAATATTAGTTTAAATAAAAGTTAAAAGTTTAGTTATTGGATGATTTTTTTATTCATTAGTAAAATTAAAAAAAATGTTTTTTTAAATATTTTTTTAATGTTTATACTTTTTAAAATATTTTTTATTACAATTAATAATTATTCAAAATGTAATAAGCTTTCAAACAATGTGCAATTTTTACATATCAATGTGTTTAAGGAGTTCACAAACCATCGCTTGGAACGTCAAATCTAATTGTACAGAAATATCATCGTTTTTTTTTGCACCTTTTTAGCTTTGTTATAGTATATGTCAACAACTACAAAAAGATAGGAACTTTAAATTTAGATGTTTTACTAGTCAACTTCTTCTTAATGGGTCTTAAGACCACCGTTTTCCCAACGTGGCGTCCGTAGGTTTGCTGGAGGCTCTGATTCTTAGAGACAGCCGTGTTTGCCAAATCAACAAAAAATAAGCAGCCAGTGGAGTCGACGGTGTACCAGTTGAGCAGTTTTTCTGTGAATTGTGAGCCCCACTTGGCCGAGACACAAACCTCAGCGAGTGAAAGGTGAAAGGCACCGAAAGGTGACACAGTCGCTGGCGGGATTTTTGGGACAGGATAATTGCAAACGAAAGAGCATTCATCCTAGACGCCGGGAGCACGCACGTTTCTCGGAAGGATTTATCACTCGAAGCGAAAGGCCGCGCCGATTTGTAAATAGTACGCAGAAAAATTGAACAGCACGGTAAGATTTATTCACCTGTTCATCTGCCGGTAAAGGATGTGGTTTTGAGCACGAAACATTGTCATCATGGTGAAAGTGAACCGCGCGCAGCGGAAGAACAGTGGAGCAACAGTTTTTTTTCATAATTTTATTACATAACCTATATAATTTTCGGACATTATCTATCTGTTTAGTTTATGCCATATAGCTTCTGGTTTCTTGTTTTGTTTATGTGATTCGGTAGTTCCCGCTTTCCCCCCATGTCCCTGTCCTAACACGCTTCTGACGCCCATCCCCCCGGTTTGCTTAGCCCCTTTTAGTCCACAATAGTTCTAACATTTCATATGCGGTTTTTGCATGGTACATTGTATGATTTTTTTTGTTTTGTTGCATTCTTATACAGAGTGTTTCTTTCTCGCTCTCTTTCTCTCTCTTTCGTGTCTTTCAACACCGTTTCATAACATTTTCCCCCCCTTTAATAACACGGTTTCATTCCGCCATTATGAAGCGCCGTCTGCCCGTTTATACCTGCGTGGTTCAATACTCCCAAACACCCAAAAACGGCTCTCCTATGGCCGGATGTCGTAGTTTGCGACAAGCAACCTTGGAGAAGGTTTCACCCTCAAAACACACACCAAACGGACAACGGCAACGTGCATGTTTCCTCACAAAAAAAAAGAGCAATACCGATCGTCGGAAAGGATTGGGCTTTAATCGGCAGAAAACACGCCGTTGCTATGGAGAGGATGCGAAATTAAACGCCACCTACTTCGATCGCGATTGATGGCGTCAGGAAACTGTACATTATTACACTGTTCTCAAACATTATTCCATTTGCCTGCTTGGGGTTGTGATGCATTGAAACATAACAAACAAAAAAACAACAATTATTAGTGTGACTCTTGCCACCCGGTCTGTCTGTCTCTGTCTGTGCTATGGCGCCCGTTTGGAGGTTTTTACACCATCTATCTCGGGTTCTGCGGGGGGGCAACTTTTGTACAAAAATTCTACACTGATTACAGACGTTGGGTGGACACCCTCACGTGGCGACGTGGGAGTGCATTTGTTTGTGTGCGGTTGTGTGTTTACTATTGTTAGTTTGTAGTTCAGTTCGCATGCCTTCTCGGTTCTGTATCTCTCTCTCTATCTCTCTTTCTCTCCTTCTCTCTTAAGATCAAGGCGTCGCAGGGAGAACGGGATTGATCGAAAGAACTAAAGGACGACTCAAAATAAAGCCGAGAATACCTCCGTCTTTCGTCTAAACATCGCTTGCAGGCGTTTCTAATGCATTGTAAATGGAATGCGCTTGTGTTGGAACACAAATACCGATGGAGTGTTGTGGAATCAAAATGTTGAGCAAAAAAAAAAAAATACTTTCCATTTCGTTTCGCTGCCAACCCGATGTTGTGGTACTCCAGTGATAAGGAAAACGAAAAAAAAGCCTTATCCTTTTAAGCACTATCAGCTGTTTTAACTATGTCTGGATGTCCTTGAACGAGTTAAACGTAACGATTGTTACTCTAATGCTGGCAAGAATGCGTTGAAGAGTGTTTTTTGCATTAAAAAAAAAGGTAAAAATAAATCACGATTTAAAACCGAGGATAAAGTGAGGAATTTCGTTCTCGAAACTGTCGCCAGTGGAACGAAAACTAGCTGCCCAGCTGCGAGTAAGGGACGCATGGAAAACACGGAGATCACTTGTGGTATCGAGCTGCTCCAGGAAGGGAAAACTCACAGCTCAACAGAAAAGGGAAAGAGTTGGTACACGTGAAGCCGAAAGCTCACGCCACCAAAGTGGGGCGCAATAATTATCATTAAGTTTCAGTCGCTAATCGTATATGATATGATATGGTAAATCATAAACTACTGCTCCGTATGCTGATGATAAGTGCTAATTATAAGTAAAAATGGTTACGCTCGCCTACGTTAGGGTATTCTTGCGTACCACTATACCTAATGGACATTACGTGCATGATGCTTTTTTTTCTTCTGCCTCTCTTTCTCTCTTTGTATGTGTGTGTAGCTGGCTGTTCCGTTGCACATAACTTACGCGAATACTAAATCTACGCAAAATTGCTTCTCTATTTGCAAATACACCACCGAGAACACGCACGCACATATCACATCAAAATGCTATTCAAATCAACACGTAACGTCGAAACATAGAACAAAAATTGGAAGGAAAATCGAAGAAGTACACGTATGGGGTTAGTTCGATATTGGCCTGTTCCTGTGTGTTACCCAAACAAAAAGGTAAGAATAATCACGAGGCTTCGCGGGAAATAAGTAAGTAAGTAAATTGTGCAATTGTACACGCGCAGCGCTAGCGAACGAACGACAATTCGTTCGTTCGGCAAATCCATCCAACGCGAAGCAGTCAAAAGCTGCTGCAGAAAACGAAAGAAAAGCTGGGCGCAAAAAACTACTACTCTGCTCAGCTAGCACTTACTTACTTAAGTAACCGCCACGACTATATATGTATCTGCTTAAATAGGATCTCAACAGGGATAGCCTTTTGCTCTCGCTCGACGGTTTCGTCTCTGAGTTTTGGTGAGTATTAATTGTGATATTTTTTTTTTACTCTTGCCTTACACCTATAGCCAGCCCCCTAGCGGGTATTATGGGCACACGTTCTATTTCGCTGACATGATATCAAACCCCCCGGGCCATGTGCCTTTTGTGTGGTTTGCCCTTTGCTTTCCGTGCTTGTTCAGTCGGCTTCCGTACGCTGATATCGTCACTCGCGAGAGCTTGCATATGCACAGAAGTGTCGCTTTGTGTGTGCTTTTTGCCTCCCTGTTTTGATTGCATTATCAAAAGGGACTGCCATTGCGCGATTCATTAGCGCTTCTCGAGCACTTTGCTTAGCTTATTTTTCTTTTGTTGTTCTGTAGCTTCTGTTCCCCACCCCTTTGCTAACGTTACCTAATGAGTATGCGTGTGTTTAAAAGTCAAATCATGAGCTAAGTCTCTTCTTACAATCCAGTTTCATTATTTATCAGCGCTCCGCAACCCAGAGATGAGCGTGACTATGTGTGTGTTTATTTATATATATATATATATATATATGTATGTATGTATAATACGGAACTATATGGCTGGCGTCCACATTTCCTATTCGATTATGTTTGCGTTTTTCCGTATAAGAGATGTTCTCTCGCTTCACCTGTTCGCGTCACCTGTTGCGTGAAATTCTTCGCTGAAACGTATCGCAAGCAGCAGCGCCAAGGTTAAGATGTAACATGGCCGTTTTAAGAATGCATCGCCATTTGCAAAGGTTGATATAAATAGCAGTTCCTTCCTTCGGAGTTCGTTTCGCTCCACCCAAATGCACTTTGTACCGCTTTATCGGGCCACATTTTTCCGTTTCGTGTGATACGCTAATAATATCAGTCTGACCGTGGGGATGTTGCTGACCTTGACAGTTCCGACCAAATTTGGTTAACCTTACACATTACGCGCCTTTTGCTCCAGCCGTGACTCACCGGAGCTTTACCAGCCGCGGTGCCAAAAGGGATTGCATTTGCAAACGAGTGTTACGGATTCCGAAATGACTAACGTAATACTAGGACTTTTAAAATGATTGCACGAAATTGCTGCACAACGAGATTAAAATCGAGCTCTCTATGTTTTAGTTTCTAAAAGTTTGACCAAAGGGTACAGGTTCCGAAGCCAGACTTGGAGTTAATTCGAGAAATGCCTCTTTTGTCCCATTTCCGTATGATGTAATTAAAATTAAATTTACAATAAAATGAGCAAGAGCAACGCATGGAGGAGTAGATTTAATGACGCTATCGAAAGATGACTTCAATCGAAGCAAATGCTTGAAGATGCGTTGCCTAGCAACACCGCTGAGGTGTAGCAAAATAAAAAAAAAGCATGTATATGCTAACGTAGCACAATGCATTGTCATGAACACTCAAAGATTTGGTTTGTTAAAATGATTCTACAATTTGCGGTCGGGAACAAAACAGACCTGTTGTTTGACTAATTTCGATAAAAGAAAAGGATAAAATATGCGAATTGTGGCGTTCCACAAGCTGCCTGCTAGCTGCTACCTACACTTAGCCCTCTTCTATCCACATCCACCGAATGGCAGTAATGATTGTGATGTATGTAGTATATTGCCTAATGGTTCCAACCAGCCTGCTAGTTAAAAGCTAGACTTAAATAGATTAACTTTAGGATGCATGTTTTGTTTTGCCTTGATTTTGATGACTATTCAATTGCTACGGCTGCGTGATAGTGGATGCGCAATTTCCATCGTATCACGGTCAATCGGTCGCCGGTCGTAATGTGCGAGAGTTCGTTTCGAACAATGTCTTAGATATTAAATGGGTTTGTTTTGTAGTAGATTAAGCTACTACGCTTTTTTTTCTCTTCTTCTGCTCAACGCCCTATCGCGGTCGCCCATTGGGGTTCTCTTAGCTGATACGTGATTACTGATACTGATAGTCAAATTTTGAAAATCGTTCTAAATCTTATCGAGTTATAATTCCGTCGACAGGATATACATTTTCCGTGGGCCGTTATCGATCGATGAAAAACAAGAAAATGGCAATTGGGTTTGGCTAATAACGAAAATCAATCCGACAGCCCGAGGAAGGATGATTGATGCCTGTAGTAGTCCCCCGCACCTAGTGCTCGAGTCGAGTTGTCGTTTGATTGCTAGTTACGCGTCAATGAATGTGTGTGTGTGGTAAAATGTGGCGACCTGGAACAAGATAACACCAACCTCGATCGCTTTCAGCCTGTGATTTGATGAAGGGAGCTGCTGCTGCTGCCTGATGCTGACACTCCTGTACAGGCACAGGAGTTACAGGAGCTTGCGATTTAGGTTTTCGTCCTTTAGGTGGCGTAGTGATCAAACGAGCCGAGGTACTCCAGCGCAGCGCGATAGCAAAACTGGTACTGGTCCTGTGGAAGGGAGCGGGCGTACCGGATATGCCGGATGCAAAATAAATGAAAGGAATGCATGTTATAATAGAAATTATGATTTTCCCCGTAACCTTAAAAACGGGAAATCATTCACGTAAGGGCGAGGAGAACTTCAAACGATTTTCTGGCTAGTTTACCTCCGTCTGCACCATTGCTGGCCGCTGGGAGCGCAGTATTCGAACCGTCTGGAACACGTCCAGCACCCCTTCGTACTGCATCCGCTCGAGGACGATGCTGAGCGTTATGAAGACGCCGGTACGGCCAACACCCGCACTGCAATGCACCGTAATCGGGCCATCCTGGCCAAACTGCTCCTTCGTTTTGTGCACCTGGCCGATGAAGTCGATGAAACCCTCGCCGGACTTTGGCACACCCTGTTCCGGCCAGTCGATGAACTGGAACTGGCGCACCGTACGTGAGGAGCCGTCACGGGCATCCGTAACCTTGAACTCCCTCAGTTTGTACTGCGGCATGTTGTACTCGGCGATCGGATCCACCACGTAGCACTGGTACCGCACCGAACGCTCGTGAGGCCAGTACTGGAAGCATTTCTCCTGCAGCAGGACATGCAACGAGAGACACAGAGAGAGAAAGAGGGGGTGTTTGGTTCGATTGTTTTGTTATTATTGTCGTCATCTGTTTGCTTTCGATATCGGCACGAAGCAAAACCTGATGGTTTACGTTCAGGCTCAACTCTGTTCAGCACCTGGTTGGGGTATTTTGTTGCCGTTTGACACGGGCTACACGTGTTGGGTTTTTTTTTCTTCATTTACTTGATCAAGGATAAATGTGTGTTTTTTGTTGTTGCATAAAGCAATAGCAAGAAGGGTTTTGGTTTTGGAGTAAAAACATTAAATTGTGTTTTTTTTTGTTTTAAAAATTTCAAACATCAACATCGACTAACTGCATATTATTTCATGAGACGAAGCATAGGTTTAGCTCCTTTTTGGAACTAATCAACTCAAGAAGTCTTATTATGACTCTGTGACTTTTCAACTTACCCGTCCCATTTCCTTCAACTTTGTCAGCATAACCACAATCGTTGAGTTGTGTTCCCAGAGCATGCGCCAGAAATCTTCCGCTGTCTCCTGCAGAGGTCCTTGGGCGGCAATGTAAGCGTTCCGGTAGCGATAGCTGTGGAAAAAAAAACGAAACCAAACACAGATCCGTTACACCCGGCAGGTCTTCGAATGGTGTCAGTGGCGAAACCTACCCATCGACAAGGCTGGCATTTATGTAGTCACTGCCTTCAACGCCACGAATCGGTGTCAGACAGACGCGAGACGATTCGTACGGAAGGATGTGCACCAGGCGGTTCTTGTGCTTGTTGCTTGGAAGATTGGCCGTCACGAACCGCGTCGAGTCGGCCTTCACGTTCGACAGCTTCTTGAACTCCATCTCCATGCCGGTGATGTTCTCGCCCTGCTCCGTTTGCATCAGCTTTTGGATGTGGTTGTGCAGGCTACGAGCCGGAACTTCCGTGTTGCCGCAGATCACCGCCTCCAGCAGCGCGTCGTGGATGAAGATGTACTGATCCTCCGTCTGTACCATGTAGTTGCGTTGGGCTCGCAAACACGTCACGTGCCCGTAGATGTCGATCGTTTTCTCGTACTTCATGCGCTCGAGCATCGAATCGATGACGATGTAGCACCCGGTCCGGCCAACACCTGCCGAACAGTGCACCACGATCGGGCCCGATTCCGATGGCGTGAGGGATTTGGTACGTCGCAGGAACTGCAGGAACGGTGCCGGATGATCGGGTACACCGTGATCGGGCCAAGCCGTAAATTGCAGCTGTTTAATCTCACGCCGCTCGTTGCTACCGTTGCGGTAGATCTGGAACGTGCGGATCGAGTACGTCGCCAGTTCCTGCGTTTCTGTGATGGTCACCGTCATGGCACCGTACACCTCGGTGCCACGTGCCGGCCAGTACATGTCACACTTGATGCGTGATCGCTCTTCTAGCCGCGTCATCATCACGATCGTGGACGATTTAAGCTCCCAGCACATGCGCCAAAAGTCCCCGAACGTCTCCTGCAGTGGTCCTTGCGTGGCCACGTACGCGTTGTGCTTGCGATACCCGTCGCAGTAGTTCGCGTTGATGTAGTCCGATCCCTGCACGCCCTCGATCGGTGGCAGTATCACGCGCGAGTGATCGTACGAGGTTACGTTGGCGTAGCGGTTCTTCGGTTTGTTCACCTCCATGTTGGAGTGATCCCACGTGAACTGTTGGCCCGGTTCGATGCTTTCGTACTCCTGCGAAAACTTCAAGTTATCGTTCGCCTTCAGCCGCTCGACGTGGTTCGTCAGCTCCGAGATCGGAATCGTCGGGTGACTGATCATGCCCGGTGTCTGGAAGTTGAGTCGTCGCAAATCGACCGGATCGGTGGGAGCTGGACCTGCGCCCAGATCGGCCGCCATCAGTGGCCGCGTAACGGCCGCTTGATCCGGTGCCTTGCATGGTTGACGTCGGCGACGTACGAAGTACACCACCAAAAAGCAGGCACACAGCACCAGGGCGGCAATGATCGGACCGATGACTCGCAGCATACCGGGTTCCTCGTTTTTACCCCGGATCAATATCTCCGGATCTTGCGGCACGTTCGGGTTAGGACGATGCGGTGGTTCACCCGTCGGGGCTTCCTTCATGTCCAGCGCGAGGAACTCCGAGAACGGGCTCGACGTGTACAGATGCTTCTGGGGAGTGTCGACAACGGCACGAACGAAGATCCGGTAGCGCTTTCCGCGTTCCAGCTTTTTGTTGGTGAAATTGTGATTAGTTTCGCCCGAACCCAGGTGGAACGTGTACGGGATGTTACGCTGCAGGAACATGGCCGCGATGTAGGGCGCATTCGGGCGGTCTAGCTTGGGGCGTGATGCCAGCAGCTCCTCCGTCAGGAACTGGTCCGGTATCTTGTGCAGATTCGCCTTGTCCTCGGGTACCACGATCAGGTAGTAGTGCGAGATCGGACCGTACTCCTCGGACGCTTGTGGCAGTATCACCTGGATCTCTTCGCCGTTTACAACACCGTAGAAGTCGGGCTGCACCATCGGCTGGGGAGCTGCCATCTGCGTAGTGACGGTGATCTTCGCCGGCGGTTTGTACGTGTAATCGGTCGGGATCGCACTGACGTTCACGAAGTACGTCGTGAAGGGTGACAGCTCGTTGATCGTGTGCGACTTGACGTGGCTCTTCAGCACGATCTCTTTCCGCTGCAGGATCTGCTTCTGCGATATGCCCTGCGAGTCGACGAATTCCTTCACCGCATCGAACGAGATCTTGTAGTTGATCGGATTGAGCCGGATCGGTGGAGCCCAGCTCAGTGTCATGGAGTGTGTGCTGACATCGTGCGCGCGCAGGTTCAGTGGCACATCTTCGGGCTTCACTTTGACGGTGGCTTTTTCGCTGAGCTTTCCCAGGCCCGTTTTGTACACGGCTGCGATGGCGACCGCATACTGGGCGAACTTTTCCAGGTTGATCAGATCGGCCGATTCCGTCACACCGACCACCTTGGTTTGCCACTCGTCCAGATCCTCGACCGCCGTCATGGTGTAGAAGATCTTGTAACCGACGAGTTTGCCTCGCGATGGCACCTGTTCCCACCAGACTTCGACCGTCTGCTCCGAGGTGGCTACGGCTTGCACCGAAAACGGTGCCCGTCCCATGTCACGTTCGGTCGCAATAACGAGCTTTTCGCTGAACGGACCGGCACCCTGTTTGGTGTAGGCACGCACCCGCACGATGTACTCGGTGCTTTCGTCCAAATTTGTGAACACCGCCTTGCGGACGGTTGTGTTTCGTTCGGTTCCGAGTCCGTGATCGATCTTCTTGTGGAACTGCACGTCGTAGCGCGTGATTTGCCCGTTGCGATGTTCCCGCGTCGGTGGCTCCCAGGTGATGCACACCACGTCCGGTGTTTGGAACCGTACGGCTATGTTGGTGGGTGGACCGGTCGGTGAGCCTTCCGGTGTTTGGAGAAGCTTCACCGCTTCCTGACCGATGCCGATGTGGTTCATACCCGCCACACGGAACTCGTACTCAACACCACGCTCCAGGTCGTTGATGCGTTTCACGTTCAATCGCGTGTCCTGGAGGATCTCTTCCTGTAGGACTTGTTCGCGGACGCCCCACCGGACGCGGTACCCTCGCAGTTCACCGTACGTCTGTATCGGACGTTCCCAGTCAAGCTCGATCGAGACGGTTGGATCGCGCTCGAGGATCTTCAGCGTCACGGTTGGTCGTATCGGGACACCGCCGGGAGTTTTTACCGATATCGGTGCGCTACGGTCACCGTCTCCTTTGCGGGTGAGTGCGGCCACCTGGACGGAGTATTTCGTGTCCGGTTGCAACCCCGTGACGTTGTATTCTAGCCCATCGACGACATCGAACTTCATCGGTTCATTCAACAGTCCTTTGCCCTAGAGAAAGAGAGAGAGAGAGCGCGAAGGATGATAAAAAAACACCCACACACAAATCGATGGATATCGTAAGCCATTTTAGTGCTCGTTACCCCCCGAGTGTCACTTGCGAGTTGGGCACACCGGAAATCCGGAATCTTACCTCGTCCCTCATTTCCTGCACGTGAATGTGATAGCCTCGTATGATGCCGTTGCGGTTTTTCTCCTTCGGTGGTTTCCACGTGACGAAGATGGTCGTCGAATTGACTGGGTTTGCCTTGACATCCTGCGGGTCTCCGGGCACTGTGGTGTTTACACGCGCGATCGCACACAAGCGCGCAACCAAGCGCGTGGCCGTGAAAGGGACGAGCAAAAAGAGTGCGTATTAGTGACTCGTCAGCTCGACAGGCGCGTGCGCTTAAGCAAACGACAGTATTGAACGAAAACCGTCAAACGAAACGAACGCTACGTTATACTTCAGAGCGGTACTGGGAAAAACAACGTAAAAGTAAGGATGGGCGGAATGAACTTATCATACACTAAATAGGAAAACGCAATCGCATTAAACCCACGCGCCCATTGTCTCGAGCGTATGTATATAGAGAAAATAACTTCCTTTAATGCGCTGTAACACAGCGAAAATTACGTTGATCAGACGTGGAAAATACTCCAAACTTTCAGGTGTATTGTGCGTCGAGTAACGCTGGGATACACGAGCAATAGATTTTGAGCTCATTTAAACACATTTCCGGGGCTTGAACCCTCCTCCCGATCTGCGCTCTAATGCCATGGCTTGAAACGAACGAACGGGGGTTCGTCCCGTTCTACGATCGTTTCAATTAGAGTCCCTTTTTAAGCAGGAATGCCTGAAAAGGGTTCCCCCGGTGTGTCGAAGCAATGAAATCCTTGTACGCTGGCAAACCACACACACACATACACACAAGGCGTCCAAAACCCGGGAACCAAGACGAACAACCCCAGGGGGTTCCGTAAATTTTCAAACCATACCACGCACCCTTGGGTATGAGCAGCAGAAAAGTCGTTTCCGGAAATACCGCTGACCGGGTTCGGGTTCGGAGGAGGGAAAAACGTTTGGAATTCCGCCCAGGTGCGATTCGATGCCGACCGTTGCCTGTTCCATCGAATCAGCGCAATGCAATCGGTTGGCGGATGGTGCATTCGTTTAACGGTGCCGTACAGCCTCAAATCCACACCGTACTGCTTTCGATGATGACGATGACTTCGACAATGTAACACGTTTGCAGCAGCAGCGTTCGGTTTTGGTGCTGCGCATAATGGCATTCGGGTTGTGTGTGCGCATTCGAATGCACAAACAAGCCACTACTACGAGGAGCGACATGATTTTTGTAATCCTGTGGTGATGTGGCACACAGGACATAGCATCTTGTTCACGACGGCATGTGCCCCGTGTCCGTTGTCCCACGGGAGACGGGAGTGCACGAAAGAAAGTTAGTGTCCTTCCGTGCCGGATGCCGATCTGGTAAAATCTTAATTCAATCCCAACGGGACAGATTCAGCAGCCTGTCTCGTGGCCGGTACAAAGAGAGAGAGAGCGAGCGAGCGCTTCGCAATGTACGACGCAAGTTTCCACCTTCACCGGTAAGTGAGCGAATGATAAAAGTTTGAATAGGAAAAGCAACGGGGCAAACTGCGGGCAATCGACCATTGGCAGCAGGTTAGTTTTCAACTAGTTTACGGTGAACGGCGGAAAGAATCTGCTGTGCAATCGCGCGACCAGCACACCCGGGTGTGGTACAGCATGTTGACCGAGGAACACGCTGGAACCGGAAATTGTGGCTGCCACCGGCATCGCTGACCATTTTCCTCGCGAGCGGAAAAGGGTGGAAATGGGCGAGAAAATTGACTCGACTCGAAGCGTCGTAACGAGTTTAGAATGAACTGAATAATGATGTTGCTTCGGGGACCGACCCCATCTCTCAAACTGGCCAGGAACGCTCGAGCCGGAACGCTCGTGACAGGCAGCCTAGCCTGGCTGTGCTTGCGAGCTCCGAGCTTCATTTTGCCTGCAAAACCGAGGGCAGAAACTATGTGCTAGCAGGGTTTTGCCGATAAAAGAAAAAAGCGAACGACAGAGGACAGTTTCGGCGACAATGGGAAAGAAAAAGCACTGTGTTGTGTGTCCCGTCGTTAGTGAATGGAAGATGACACAGCGTTTCGACCGATGCCTGATGGGGCACGCATGCGAACAAAAAGGATACACACCGGGCGAGCGTGTGCTCGGAAAGCAACTAGTGGGAACTAGTGCCGGTAAAAGTTGAGAAAGTGAGTTTTGATGCGAGTTTAAATGTGGATTTAATGTCGCCTTCTTTAAGCACATCCCGGGGGCTTTGCGCGTGTCTAAGCGAACGCAATTGAATCGCATCACTAGCACCAACTATAATTGATATGAAGTCGGGCGCGCACGTTTAAACTTTCCTAATAGGCATTTTGTGAAGATGATCGAATTGTTAGCGTTAGCAAAGGAAGTAGCTACATGGTGAAAAACCGCGTGAGAATATCCCACCAAATCGCTTGTCTAAGAAAACCTTTAAACCAATCGAAAGTACGAAAAGTAGCTACCAAAAAGTGTACTTCAATAACCCTTTTTCTCGTGGACTCGTTCCATTGTAATTATCACGATGGGATATTACTTTAACGCTGCGAATGGGAGGTTTTTTTTTGCGTTTTTTTTTATGAAGCCAAAATCAGAGCCACGCTTATCTACACTGGCCAAGAAAATGCTATTTGAAACGGTCAGCTTGATAGGTGGGAGAAATACGACGAAACGTGCAATAAAACGTCAGCAGAAACGGTGCTTTTCGAGTGCCAAAAGTGCCAGTTAGGGCTACCTTCGCCGAATATAAATAGTCACCTTTATCGCGTACGTCGGATACAAATTAGCTATTATTGAGCTATCGAAAGGGCAGCGCACGATGCCCCAAAAAACCTCAAGCGAAACCGGCGACCATTAAAATCTTGCCACCCATCACCACCCACAATTCTCGCAATTGCCGCCGTCCAGCGGATTTTGAGGAGCTTTGCACGATGGGTGGTTGAAAGCAAACGAAGACGTAGCAAAAAAAAAAACAAAGAAAACCTTGTGCCGGCTGTTCTTCTCGTGATAAGACGATAATGGGCAGCTATTCGACGGGCGAGCGGGCGAGCGGGCGAGCGGTGTGTGGTGTTTCGTGGTAGCTGGGAATGAGATTCTAGAATCCAGGTTTGCAAGCACACTTTTCTCGGGTTGGTGGCGCCGCGACACACGAATCGAAGAGAGAGGACGATTTCGATAAGATTTCAAGCCCGGTTATATAAGGCAAAATGGCACTATTCTTTCCGCTCGTTCAAGCAAACATCGATCGAATGGCACATTTAACTTCCAACTAAGCTGTTCCAGATCCTGCCGAACCGACCAAAACTCGGTGGCTCTGGGTGGGGGCGGTTCACTTCCCGCATCGAAAAGCGAGTAAGAAAATCGCACCATTGACGTTGCAGATTTTTTGCTCACCATCGCGGACTGCGGACTACAAAAACCCATTTGGCGAATGGGTCTCGGAGAATTCCCACGGCAAATATGGAATTACTGCGGTTTCGGTTATTGGATGGATGAATGCGAGCTTCAGTCTCTGCGCGCGTCTTGTCGCGATCATGTGCAGTGGAGCTGAAGGAATGGGAAGCATATTAAAAGGAATGGAAGCAACACACACACACACACACAAAAGTGACATCCTTGTGCTGGCGCGTGAGCAAACTTGACTCACACAGCATTTAATGCACTTCGATTCTGAAGCCGTCTAAGCTATAGCTGTGTTACGCGATCTCAAAGCACAAGTCATCTCGATAGCTTTCACAGCTGCACTTTAACATGCGGCTGGGCTATCGCTTCATTCGCTAGAAGTAGATTTGAGAACGTTTAAAGAACGTTCTATTACGAAGTATTTTTTATCAAATATACATCTAGCAAAAAACAAACCTATTTATGAATTATATTTCGAGCGGGAAATATTCATATGATGTGTGAAAAAAAGATCTTTTGATGAGTTTTCTACTCACTCGAAAGCTCTACTTCATTCACCTGAAAGTTGATCAATCCAAAGTATGGTAAAAAAAAGCATTGACATTGATCGATTGTTCTTATGTTAGTCGTGTTTAACGCATCATTAGGAACCTTAAAACACATGTTCCATTTTCACCTTTAACACGAACATATCATTAAGCAAAGGTACTGGAGTGCCCCAGGAACGGCACGAAGATTAGCGACACTTTTGTTTCACCTCAGCGCAGTGTGGTGGACGGGGTTTGTGATCATTCCGTGCACATTCTCTACTGGACAGGTTCGGTTGGAGTTCCAGCGCGGCAAGTGCAAAAAAGATTCCCATCTACAGGAACGCCTTTATGCCGCAGCGTCTTCCGCCAGCTGCAACAAGCAGCATCAGCGATGGCAAAATCTGGGGGGAAAAATGTAATCCAGACATTTTTTGCACACCCCCAGGGATGCAACCGAACAGTGCCGGGAACATGGTGCTAGTATCAGTGTTAGCTGCTGGAAGTGAATATGTTGTTAACGTGCACGATAATATGTGAAACGATCGGATAGTCCAAAGGTTGCATACAGTACACGTGCGACATCGTAGCGGGTGTACTGGATCAAAAAAAAAAACGCCCCCAAACTGGCAGTTTCGAAAAAAAAGGAGTGAGACAGATAAAAAGGACGAAGGACGAAAGAACGACAGGGACAACGTAGAAAGCACTGAAGAGAAAAGCAACATTATAGAAGCAGCGAATGGCGGCGTCGGAGAGCAAATTCCGGCAAAGTTTGCGCTGTCGTAGCACAATTTCGGGGTGATTTTTGTCTCTGGGGCAGAATTTAAACTTTAATTCTGCTTCCGTCTTACCGGTACCGCGTTCCCTTAGCTGAGTTTTTTCTTTGGTCTGGAACGACTTTAGGGAATTACACCTTTCGCGGACGGGGTTTGTTTGAATCGAGAATAAGAATACCTTGGCATCCCGAGAGAGAGAGAAAGAGAGAGAGAGAGAGAAACATAAAGCTGTGTTCGAGCATTAACACGTGTTTAAGCCCAACAAAACATCGCATTAATTTTTAAAGGTTCTTACACTTGTAAGAAGGTGAGCATTAAACACATTATTGATTGAGAATATGATGCGATAGTATTACAAGTTCCCATACTGGTTGAAAAGCACGAAAAATGCTTCCAGATTGCCCTTGTGAATGATGTTTTTTTATTTCAACCCCCCAAATAGCCCCAATCCTTGCAATGTAGCTCCAAAAATAACAACGTCTATAAATGCTTATTATCAGGATGTTCTGCAAAATCGAAAACAAAACCGAAACATTCCTGGAACGAAAGTACGTAAAAAGAACACGCATTTTCCGAAGGCAGCTTGTTGGTTATGGGGAATAAGGTTCATTATCGTGAGAGAGAAAAAAACAACAGCAACTGTAAATATTATAGTCCATTTGATCCATCGGTACGCAGTTTTGGGAGAAAATGCGGGAGCAAAAATCAAATTGAAAAAAATTCGGTACCTTATGGTTGCATATTTCGAATGATAAATCAAAGATTTCTAGACTACCAAAAAAGCACAAAATGCAAAACACGGTGAGGGAGAGAAAAAAAAACAAACAGCTAGAACTAGTTATTATTTAATTTGATTAGAAATGGTGGCCTTCTGGACGGACAATTGGAACGCCGGTGCAAAGGAAAAGTGCCGTTTCTGGAGATCGATTGGATGGATGGTTGGCCGGTTCCGAAACAACAAAAATAAAAAACGTTGTTTGATGTTGAGATTTAATATCATTTACCGCGGGTGGCGAATGTAATAATATATCGAATCAAGAAAGAAGAAGCAAAAAACACAACACAATCCAGCTTCAAACGCACGGGTACGCGATCGGGCAGCCAATACTTGTGTTAGTGAAGGAAAAATTGTTATTATCCAATGTAACGGGATACTGTTGGTGTGATGGGATAATCTTGGGGAGGGCAGAGTTTCAAGAAGCCCAAACGCGCGCGGCATAGAACGCGAAACTAAAGAAAAGCCCGCATTTCTGCGCAAACAAAAACCGATGAAAAAGATCCCTTTGTTGATATCGCTCAAAACAACTTATCAGTGGCGGGTGGAAAAAAAATCGTTACCGACACCCAGCGCAAAATTGTCGTCGGCATTTCGGTTTCATGTTTAAGCTCGGAAAGAAAGCAAAAAACCAACAACAACACAAAAAAAAACACACGCGCGCGAGTACATCGGGTAAGCCGCTAAGAAAGGACAGGAAAGGTTCTAAAATTCGTGGTTTTATGTTTCGCATTTCGAAATCTCCATTCCATGGTAAAAAAAAAGTTACACTTCTTTCGTGTAATATAGAACGGCCTGGCAGTGTTTTACAAAAAAAGAGCTACATTTGCGAAGCGTTAAATTCGTTTCTCATCAGATATTCAACCTTCGGTTTATTAGAAAGTAAAGTTTTAAAAAGAGTTAGGTTCAAAAAGGAATCATGATATCGTGCTGTGGTACACCATCGTTAATGAAACACCTGCCCACGAGAATCGAAAAAAGTTCCACCGGTGCGAGAGATAGCACACAAAAGTTCTTTCAAATCAGCGCAGAAATCAACACCTCGTGAAAATAATCACGTTAAATGGTAGCAAAAATGAAGAAACGAGTACAATTCAATTTTAACCTATAGCAAAACAAGGTTTATTTCTTAAATCTTAACAGGTACTGCACTGCTGTAGCTTGAACAAATTCACTTTCATGGTTTTATTGGAAACTTTAATGATCTTTAGAATTCTTCGACTTTCTTGGTACATTCGAGAATAATTTTTTTTTAGCAATTAACAGATTGACACAAACATGCATATCTGTTACTTTTCTTGTCAACTGAAGCAACGTTTTTCGTTCCGAGAAGGCCCCAACTCGGGTGCTGCTGATTTGCACAAGCATATCCCTTAATTTTCTTTTGAATGAAGCAAAGGTTTTCTGAGACGGGCACCCGCCATGATCTGGCTGATCATGGTGCAAACACAAGCGGCCGGATATGCCTGCGAGAAATAGCATTTCCAGTGGGATGCAATCAGCAGTCTGGTGTTGCTAGCTTACGACAGCTTAGGCAGTGCTTAATGAAGCAACGGTTAGCTTAAAATCAAGCAGGTGGTAACCCAACCCAGGTGCCGGAGAATTTTACCCCACGTTCGTGCCCGTTCGAATTTAGTTACCAAGTGTAACGGAATAATCAACACGTTCAAGGTTCCGGTAGCTGGGAGCTGTCGGTTGGCAAAGATTACAGCTCAGATGGCTTTGCGAAGGCTTTGTGCTGCATCGAGCACCGGACATGCCCTGACATGCAGCATCCAGCCAGTCCCAGACCACGCAAGGGTTGTGTTAAAAGATTAAAACAGCTAGAATGTGAACAATCCAAATTAAATGAAACCATCGCCGCAACGGCCCATCCGCAAGAATGCGTCCGAGGGCCCAAGCGATCAGATCGAATTCATACCATGTCCTGGTTCGGCATTCGGCAGCTTCGGGTCTGGCGGATTCTGGCATTGCGATAATTTCATCCCATCCCACGGGGAGCCATCGGAATGCGAGAGAAACGCTGCGATAGCGACGTTCCATATTCCGGGGAGGCGTTTGTGGCCGTTACCGACTCACAGCCAGTAACTGATAGCGTAACCGGGCGTCGCAGTCGATTGTCGATTTCGGAAATTATGTATTTCTTGCAGGAACATGCGACCATACCACCTTCAGCGGGGATGGTGATCGAAATGCAGTTTGGGAGAGCAGAGTGCGGTTTGGGCGGACAATTCCGTTGGCGAGAAAACCCGGAACAGACGCTATTATAGCTTCACCGCAATAAAACCCTACCGGAGATCACGTTCCGGTTGAGTTTGCGGGGTTTTTGGGATTCATAATCGGCGCAAGGCGCAATAGGCTGCTGGGGAATTGATCTGCATTCGAACCAGCATTCGAACCAGCATTCGAACCAGCAGCATGGCACAAAGTTTGTGCAGTGCATGCTGGGCGCCGAAGATGTTCCGGAGGCCCCCCCTTCGAGGGCACGTATGACCCATGACGAAGGAGAGGTGACGTTTGTGGCCAAGTTGCGAGCAATTATACGATTTTATCATCATTTTAACACATTCCCTCGGAAGGAATGGCGTTATTCTGCTTGCAACATAACGGCGGCATTGCTAGTCTAAAGTCTAGGCGTCTAGCGATGCGACCCGCAAGGAACGCAAGGAACATCATCGGTGGCCCATGTTTGGTTGCGGTCTTCCCGTACCGGATGCTGTGCTAATGAAGCCATTTAAATGGCTCGCTGTGTTTCACGCCGCAGCCTGAGAACTGCTGGCTAAGAAATTTCAAGCGCCCGGCATCATGCCTTTTCCCAACAAAGAAGTGTCTCTTGCATTCCTCCCTCATGCATCCGTGCCGGAGGTTGCTTTTAATGCTGCAACCGTGCAGAGGTGCGACGTGCCTGACCACGCGTGCACCGAAAGTTATCTCCAGGGATGATAAATAAACCCATCACGGAATGCCAACGCGTCGCGGGTGTCGGTGGAGTCCTGGGTCCTGGCCAGCGAATGCACTAATTAAAAAGTGCAAAACTATGTTTGATTTATTGTCGCTGCGCCATTTGCATATTTGAAGTGTTTAAGTAATTGATTAGGGATGTGCAAGTGCCAAACAACGGTGGCACACACAATGGTGGCAATCGTGCAATCGATTTGATTGCACCTCCCCTCGGTAAGGTTAATTAAATTAGTGTGGGCCGAAGTGCCGGGGCCATGTACACCGTGGCAACACAACTTTAATGAGCTTCGTGCATTAGCTTTAATTGCAGCGCACATTCATGCATTTCCTTTTGCCGTCTGCTATACTACCGCGGTACCAATGATGCATTACTTCGAGACGCTTCTTTGCAAATTCATTCGTTTGTGTGCAGAATGCTTTTTTTTTATTTCACCCCATTCGTCGGTTTTCGAGATGCAACCGTGGCCAGTACCAAGTGCGACAGAGACGGTCGATCGGATTACATGTTGCGAACAAGTTTAGCCGGCTTGTTGCTAGCAGGAAAAGGTAATTTCATGAAAATGCGTCCTCCACCCGCGCATTCAAAATGCCTCAAAATGCCGATCCGCTGGCCGAGGGGTTGGAATCTTACCACCACCAGAAGCCGTGACCTGATTTTCAGCCCAAAAACAATCATCCAGAAAGCAGAAGATGCTCGCACCATGCGCGTATCGCGTGTAAGAAGGGGCTGGCTTGTGCGCAACTGGGCGGATAAGCAGATGAAATGAGGTTGATTATGCGGCGAGCAGGAAGCCGGATTAAGTTTAACGCGTTCCACTGCAATCGCGCTTCATTGCGGATAATCTTTCGGCGTCTTGGATTGCTACCGGTGTCGCACGGTGGCACTTTCTTCGACAATATCGCTATTGAAATCCGGTCGCCTTCGAACGCACGCTGCTGCAGGAATGTATAACGAGTTCGCTGGCCCGCGCAAACAAATGCGACTGCTCGCGAAGCCCTCGACTGCGACCGCACGTGGAGTCGCACGGTAATTTTCACGTCCGAAAACTATGTGCACGTGTGGGTGTGTGTGGGTGTATACATGGAGTAAGGTGGAATGGTGTCGATGGGATTTTTTTTTCTCGATTATGCAGCTCGTTTGACACTGGAGACACTCGTTTTGCGTGTTGCACGGTGGAACACTCTCGGGTCGTGGCAAAATACCACCGAAGACAGTTGAGCGTGAGCGCATGTTTGGGGAGAAAGTTTACACTTTGCACAATCCATTCCCCCATGCGCGGAGAAAGGTTGCCGGAAAACTTGCAACAGTAGCGAGCATGGATGGAAGTGAACTTTGTTGAAGCAGTTTTGTCGTAGAATGTTAAAAGATCGCAGTCGGTTCGGGCGCTGTAAGGATGGTTTTGAATTCTGTATGTTTTGTCAATGAATCGGAAATTCGTAGAAGGATCGATCGCATAGATGTCCTTGGCTTTATCGGTACAACGGTAACAGATGCAGTGTGTTTCATTAACGCCAGTGGTATGATGCATGGTACCGTGATTTGTAGCAAATGAAAACAAAAATATTACCTCAAAATGCACGAGTAAGTATATCCGAAGGTTGCAATATATGTAGAGTCAACGCTTCCTCAAAAAAAAAAAAAAAAACCAGCCGAAAATCGAAAAGCATTCGTTGGATTTTTGTGGCTTTAGTGAAGTAAGAAACAAACAAAAAAAAACGGACATTTAACGGGCCGCATTGTTCTTTCTTTTTTTTTCCTTTTCAACAAACACCGGAACGAACCAAAAGCGCAGAAGAGCCAAAAATGAAATCACATAAATTTAGGCATCACCGGCCAGATGGTACTCACTCTTAACGGCTGCTTTTGATACGATTTGCCCCGTCGTGCAAATTGATATCGTGATTTATGGTCGTTCACGCAAATACCCGCCATCGGAGTACGGTTGGAGTGCAATTGCAGCACAGTGCATTGCCATCGCACGCACATACACGCATACACACAGCGGTGTGTGTGTGTGTGTGTGGGGGGTTTTTTTTGTTACGTTATGTACGCCGATGCAGCACGAAAGCAAAGGAAAATGAGTTTGTGGGTCGGTCGTGTGCACGCGACGCATCGGGGAGAGAATAATTTTGTTTTCATTGTTGTTTGTTCGTTTTGTTTGTGTGTATGTGCGCGTGTTGTTGCGTTTTTGGGAAGGAAGAAGCGCATTATATTATGCACCGGCCACAGTGGTGCAGTGTTGTCGACGGTGCGGTTGCACATTATCCGTAGCAGTAACGCGCGCCAAACCAAACCAAGGAGCCGATCGTAATTTAATCGACGACAAAACCCCCGACCACAGCAGCAGCCGGCGGCAGTTTCGCATAGGGATGCAGGATGCAGGATGCACGGAACGGTGCAGCAGATTTAAATTGAGTTACGTGATTTTTATTTAAATTTTTCAGTGCCTCAACCACGCGGGCGGGTTCGTTTATCGGAACCAGGCGGCGGCAGTTGTATGGCCAACGTTTGCATAATCGATTCGTTGATCGCACACAGCACACGGTAGCGTGATTTCCGTTTGCACGAGGCAAATGGCATTGCATTTGTAAACATTAACCACACCAAGATCGGTCAGTGCGATCGCCGATACGAAAGTTAAAGGGCGCATACGCAAAATTTGGCCGCATTTTTTCCAGTTTCGAGCCATCACGATGCACAATGTGTTTCATCGTCATAAACAAGAGCCCCGATGTTGGTTGCAATAAAACATGGATGCCCGTTTTTGGGACGACACGATCGATGAGTTTGGCGTTTTCGGGTTTCGTGCACCGATATGCATTGCGTGTATGCGTGTATGTAAGCACGTGGAGGTTTTTTTTGCCATTTTCCAAACCGTACCCGATGGATGAAAAATGTAATTATCGGACAAGTATTTGTTTTGATATCAGCACAGCAGCAGTGAGCGGCGGGTGTTTGTTAGTTTTCAATCAGATGTATCAACGTCGTAAGCGAAAATTCGTTTGTTCATGCGTTCGTTCGCCGGTTATCGCGTTCCGTTTATCAGCATTGAAATGGAAGTGAAAAATGAAGAATACACAGGCAGAGGAAACACCGGAGGTTAATGCTGTTTTTAGACGCGCTGAAGATAAGTGAAACAAAAATGTTGTGCTGGGGTGGTGTGTTTTTGAATGGTAATTTTTGTTGTTGTAAATATCGCAATGCAACACTCATGTGTGATCAACAATTGTACAACTACGACATCAATGAAAGAAAATAGCGCCGGTGTTAACGATATCCCCGAGATAATACATCTGTAAACGATTATAATTTATTTGGAGCGATTCTGCAGACTATCAAACTAATGGCATAATGGGTGCTACTTTTATCAGCTTTTCCAGCAGTCAGAAGCAAAGAAGCTGTTCGTACATCAGCTTTTCGTTCCAAGGCGGAGCTGTAGGAGCTGCACAAAATGTCTGGCAATTGTTTTGCGGCACCGTTTGTCGATTCATGATGCTCAAGGTCCTTTTCAATAATATGGTAAAGGTAGTTTGATCGGGAAATTAGAGCAAAACTAAAGCATACCCATAATCAAAGAAATACTCTTGTATAAAAATTTATAAAATAAAAAAAGCGATGGAAATACAACTCGTTTGATTTAATTGACACACCTTGCAAGATCATTTAAAAATAGTAAATGCACACGAACAAGGTTGGAATAGTACTTTGAAAAAGTATTTTCCTTCATGATCTGATGCCTGAAGCAAAAGATTTCAAAGCCCGCTTTCTTTATTAAGTTGTTTTAAGCGCAAGAATGTTGAGTGAGTGTAGTTATGTTAAGTGTAATGCAAAAATTCGAAGTGCATCTATGAGGTGTAATAAATATAAAAAAAAATTTTCCATAAATTTGGTGTCATTAATATCAATAGCTTTAAATCACATAACATGACTCAAAAAGTATACTGAAGCAGAAAGTCCAGTTTGAATAGCTAATTTTGTAGAAAAAGTTTTTAATTTATTTTGTGTTTCAAGGCGAAATTTCAACTTCTATCAATCGTGAAATTAACACATCGACCAACCGCTTTAACTGAAATGGTTATTGTACTTAGTATTGAAAGTGTAATCCAACGGTGACAGGAGATATTTTGGCAAGTTTGTTGGCAGTGCTAACTTGTAAATATAGGTAATTCATTTGAGTATGAATTGGACGTTCTCCTGTTGGGTTTTAAAATATCACAACATGGTTTTACGATACATACAGTTTGAAAAGTTGGCAATGAAAACGTTTCCTGTACTATTCAATAAACAATGCATTTAAGCATATCGCAGGCTAGATGGACAACTAAATTCGCTAGCTAGAAACAGGCTATCGATCAGCTTTAAAGCGATTTTGAAGATGGTATAATACATCCCCAAAAAAGTTCATTGCTCTGGAGGAATCGTTTTTATTAACCACGAGTTGAAAAGCTCGAATTGCGAATCAAAAATGAGACACGAGATTGGAAAAAGAATCGTGTAAAGTTACGATGCATTTCTATCAATCCGTAAAAAGGATAACACAGTAATTGTACACATGGGATCCGGGGCAGACCGACCGTGCCCAATAGCTTTCAAGCGTATAAAGCGTTCAACTACTGCTGCCCAATTTATTATCAACCTTATAGCATCCTCGCTTCTCGAACGGTCGAGCCGTCGGAGTGGACGGGGTCACAAACTCTCAACTTCATTAACTAAATGGGAATGATTCCATCTTCCGTAATCCACTTAATTTATACGGACAGCGAATCTAGGATCAGGTACCGACACTTCAGCCCGCTTCTTCCGGCAATTTTGAAGCGACCGAAGCCAGCGACCGACGAATGCTGACCGACATGTACGAAATCGCACTCCAATATCAACATCATTGCCGCCTCGATGGCCATGCCGGATTGTGCGGTTGTAGATTTTGGGGGATTTTAGAATAAACGGTTACAGCCAGGTGTATAGGACGATAAATATCTTCGCCTTGGGCCTACGCACGCAACGGCATTCAGGTGGGATTCGGGAGCAATAAAGTGTCCGGTACTAGGATGTGAGATTAAGGAGCAAGAGGGCTTAGGTTCGCTGACCGATGTATGCTCATAGAGATAATATCTTTCACCGAAGAGCTACGCTAGATTGGCAGCGAAATGTACGACGTGAGAGCGTTGAGTGCGTATTAATCACTTTTGATTAATTACGCTTTATGGCATTCGGGCATGGCGTTTTACGTGCCTTCTTTGCTAGGTGATATTCAGGACGATAGTTTCTAGGGTGCCCGCTTTGTTGTGGCAATTTTCTACCTGAAATAGTCCATGTCACCAAGTTTGTGATGGTGCAGAACAAATGAACGAACATCACGATTGATTGAGGCTAGTTGATAGCGTTATGCTTATGCGATCAAATCGAATTGACTTGTCGAATATGCCCCAAAGCACTACATTTATTGAACGGAGTATGTCGAAAATGGAAATTCATGACGCGTTTTACATATTCCAGAAAGAGAGAGTGAGATAATAAGTAAAACAAACGCATAAAATTAAATAAATGTTGTACATAGAATAATCCGAAGCAGTTATATCAATTCGAAAAATTGGTAAAACATTGATTATCTGTTCGATCGGTAACATTTCAAATCTTAATTAATTTCAAATATAAAACAAAACGTAGCAACGATAACGATAAGTGTGAATGTTTGATAACGTCTCGGAGAAGGAAGAATTAAAAAAATGCATTCATGAAGACAACACAGCGTCGTGATTTATCTATCAATTAACATAAGTGAAGTACAGTAACACAAAACTAAATTTTGCATAACTCACAGAATGTAGAATGAGGATGTTCAAAAACAGACAACCATAATGTGTTTTGGGATTCGAATTTCGTAGCTCAAGCTACTGTGACACTTTTGAGTGTGAGGATTTAAATTTTTCGGAGGCATGTGCATTTAAGTTTACGGTGCTTTGGTGAATATGTTATTTGAACTCCCCAATACCGGGAAGTTTAACCATTATCACGCCTATAACATATATAGTAACCCAAATCACACATAGAGAAATCAAGAGGACGTTTATTTGCGGTGAAACATATTTTTTAGCAACCTTACGGAAGAATATTGCTTATTCATGTGCGAAACCAATTATTTACATTTATGCGCTGAACAGTTTACCCTCCCACAAACATATGTTATTTATTTATGTGAAAAACAAGGCATAGGTAAACGGGATATCATAATGTTTGAAATATTGTGCAATATAAAAAAAATTAACGAAACATTTACATAAAATGTTTAACAGAAAAACAAGTGTGCATGTGTGAGTAGAGTGAGCGTATGTGCAAGTGTTGATTTTTTATTTGCGAGACAAACAGTAGAATTGTGCAGAAAATACAACGACAAAAATTGAGTGAAAAGTGCGTTCTTACAAAAATTGGTGCGCTTTCACGGGTGCAGAGAGAATATATCAGACGTTTCGAGTGCTGTTTTGTGCATTTAGTGATCTTAATAAAGGTGGCAATGCATAAGTTCTTGTTTTGTAAGACCAGTTAACACTTTACAAAAATCAAAGTTACAGTACATATTGCTATTTTAGGCAAAATTCGTTGGTGCAATGCAAGAACAATTAGAACTAAGTGAAAACAAAACAACAAAATTTGTTTCACATTGCCCGACAAAAAACAATCAATTGAAAAACGCAACTCAAAAAAAGTAAAAAAGAGTGGTAAAGAGCGTTAAAAAATCAGTGCAAAACGCAAACAAAAACAATCCGTCAAAAAACTTAGCATGCGGTGGAAGTTGGAGGGCAAAAATTGTGATTGGATTGGTTTTTGCTAGAAGAGTTGAATAAAATTTGTTAGTTTGCTTTGCTGGCGGTGCTGAATAGTGGAAAGGCGGCATCTAATTGGTGGATGACAGCGGCAAATATGTTAGATAAAGAAGAATATTCGTAACAATATACACACATTTGCTCATTTGCTATCGATCGTGATTGACATGGCATCGAAAAAAAAAAATAAAAATCAAAACGAAATACAACGAAATGTAACAAGTGCGCTTGATAATATTTACGGTGCGAAGTAGTGACAGCTAGCTAACGCATAAGAAAAAAGAGACAGAGTGAGAGCATTTCACAGTTCTATGCGTGGTACATGTTTGCTGATATTGAAATGAGCAGATTATCACAATCAAAAATTACGGTGCGTAACAAAAGTGCGTTGCCATTGAACAAACAAATGTTTTGGTGCATAAACTAGTGTGAACAATTATCGACAAAAGACAATGTATTCTGAAACACACCAACTGTAAAATACACACACACACAAAACAGGTGCAGGTGCATAATCCAACGCTAGCAACTTTAAATCTGCACATAATTAATCTGTAAAGGAACCAGAAGCCGGATGTTTGGAAGTAAAACAAAAAATTACCGTTTTTATGTAGTTTGGGCAAAGCTAAATGTACGGCGTATGGCCTGCGCACAAGATTTGCATTCAATCAAACAAAATGTGACCAATGTAAAATAGAGAAGATTATTAGTTGAGGATATTTTTGCGAATGTTTCCTGCTAGCTGAAACAGAAAATTTGTTACACAAATTTTATGATTTATTCAGCAAACATTTTAAAATAGTGAAATGACTAGCTTTCTGTAATTGTATATAAAAAAATATCGAACGACTACCATGTCCACATCATACGACAAAAAGAAATGATTGTACTATATTCTTCTCCAGAAGACTGCACCGCCGGATCTGGGCTTAGCCTAGGATAAACTAAAAATTTAACTAGCTGTTAGCTAAAAATATAGTTTTTGTACTGGTCGAAACAATCGAATAGTATAAGCATACTCATGCACTCATACATTTGTGGCCAATTTTTCCACGCTATATGGCACATTTTCGTCCCCGTAACAATCTAATTTAAAACTGGTTTATATGCTGCTTGATGGATGTCATTGTCGATGCAAGACAACGACACTATTTTACTGCTAATCTTTCACATAAACTTAGTATGGAAAATGATAAATTAGTTGTAAAAACGCCCTATACATCCCGGGGGTGGCGAAATTTGGGGATACAATATCAGAAAATAACCAAACGATACCGATGATCGATTGGAGCGAAATGTATCAAAAGCAGCTCGAAAAAACGCGCTCAAGACTGATGATTTAACCGAACCGTACGTCTGGGACTGGATTTTATGGGAGCTTTTTAGAAAGCGCTACAGCACCTCAAAAATGAATGAATTTACCGTTCACGTTCGGCACGGGAAGGTAAATGTTTATTAATGTGATTAATTTTTATTAATTTCACTGTTTGAACTTTCCGCGGGATGGATGTTTCCTTTTTGCTTGTTTTTTGTTTTGTCTTCTCTGCGCCCGACGCAGGTACACCCGGCGCCACAAGCAGCCGAGCCCGGCGCGAGAGTGTAAAGGATCCTGCAACGCGAAACCCAACGTCACCGGTGCGAAAACATCCGAGCACCGAAAGCGAAACGGTTGAACGGAGACGGGTTTTTAATGTATTCATTGAAACGGTTACAGAAACAAATTAATTTTCTCGCCAGGGACCTATTTGAAGTCAAAACGGCGTTCAACAGGCATCAGGCAGGTTTGGAAAAGATTGCCCAACCAAAGAACTGCGAATCGCGCAGGGGCGTGGAAAGGTCCACCAAAATGTGTGGGAAGTTGTTGGTGCTTCGCAGGTTATAACGGTGTTTCACGTTTCGCGTTGATGCGAGCAAAGGGAACAGCCAGCATATAAAGCCAACCAGCGTGGAGTGACTTTGTCGTTGCGTTACGCGTTGCGTTTATTTGCACATGATTATTTCTCCTCTCTTCGCGGCAAGCGTATATATTTACACTCGAGTTTTGGAACTTTTTAAAACGACCAAAATTGGCATGTGGATGTCGCGCTGCCAGCAGGTGTCATGAACAAGTTTTTGCGGGCCAAAGAAGAGAACAAAGCAGCAAACAAAAAAAAAACCATACTTTGGTTGGGCAGTGAATCAAAAAGTCACTCCTCGTCAAACGAGCCGTGCAGGTAAGAGTGTCATGGAATTACTTCAGCATTTTTAACGGCTCCCACAGGAGTCATTAAACTTTAAAACAAATTTTGAAACAGAAACTCGTCTGCTAATTCAAGGCCCACAGTTTAGGCCCTGCGTTTAGCCTCAGATCTCCAGTCCCCAACAGCAATACCGTCCATCACGAGCGGGACGAGCGGCCAAAGGCAGGGGAAATTGAAAAGTTAAGCCATACGAAAATTAGGTTCCTTAAATTAACCTACTGTACCGGAACACAGGACGTTGCAGATTGCGGGCGGTGTTGGCCGTGAGGCAACCGAGAACCTTTTCTGGACGATTAAAACGGATTTCTGTTGCATACTACCAAAAGCAAGGCCTTGCCCGTGGGGTTGGGTCGAGGCATTAATGATTTTTAGCACAACTGCCATGAAAATGCGGCTAGCTTAGGAAGGATCTTCAACTTTTGCGGATGTCTGTTTTAACACTGACTGAGGAATTGGTAGTCTGTACGCTTTTGTTCGAGCTAAAATCCAGTCCCAGTTGTTCATTTCGACTTGCTGTTGTACTACTTCCTCCCAAAGAGCACGGTCGAGCATCGTACCCCGTGTGGTGCAGGACTGAGTATGCTTATACTATGTTCAAAAATATATAGAAATACGTTGGAATTATGTCGTAATCATCAAAAACTATGCAGCATGTTTACATACAAAAATGCCAGTACAAAAGTTTCATTGTGACAAAAAGTTTGATAGATGTGGCTCATTTTAAAAGATATAATATTTATTCTGAATCTTGGGTATTAAACATTTGCATAATGGAATAAGTAAGCAGTTTAACTAAGCAACATGAATGATCGCGGTTTTTCGAAGTACTTCTTTTCGTTCAGCAAGTGGAAAATCAAGCAAAGCTCAAAGCTTAGTATGAGCTTCTGGTTTAGCCTCACACCGCTTACTGACACCAGTATGCAATATGTTTTTTGGATTGCATGCCTTAGCCTAGAAAAAACATCAATTTTTATTCAAAGTCCGCAACGCAGCACACACACACACAAAAAGACGGTTCGAGCGGCTGCATCAACATCTATGAATAAAAATATCCCACCCGACCCATCCGCGCGGAGTTCTGCTAACATTTGCAGCTTGCTGCATCGCGACGTGTGTATGCTACTACGACGGATGGTAAGGTTATTTGTAACTGTTTCTTAAGCTAAAAGACCGACAAAATATTAGCAGACAAAATTCAAAAAAATACGGTCACAAAAAGTATCCTCGCTGCAGGTAAAAGATGGTTAAAATTTTGCACAGGGAAAAAATTGCTTTCGTGTAGCATTATATAAGACAAATATTTTCGTAACCTTCAAAATACAAAAATCAGTTAGTATCGGTTAGTATATACACGGGATATGGCGTGTTTGGGGCGTGTGTGTTAAGCGATGTTAGTAGTATGGTTTGTAAATACTGTCATGGTGTTAGCAGTGTTGTTTTGCTGTAAATTTGCGAAAATTCAGTGCCAATGTACTGTGCTGTTAAGCTGAAAAATATCGTTTTGATGTGAATTTGTTGCTTGGTGATTGGCGTTGGTGGTTATGGTGGTGGTTGTGGTGTTGATGGTTGTAGTGGATTGTTGTTTTGTTGTTTGCAACATTGCAACAGAAATCAGATGTTGATCAAACTGAATGGAATAATCTAGCATATGGTGCAATACATACCGTCTTCATGTGTGCGAACCGTGTACGGGTACGATCGAGGTCCGTCACCAACGGAGGTTCCGGCTAGGACCCAAATCTTGTACTCCGTCCAACGCTTTAGCTCGTCCAGGACGAGGCTAGTCGAGTTGAGGGTGGTTACTGTAGCCTCACTATCCGTTCGCCCAACCTCGACGAAGAACACCTTATAATAAACTATGGCCCCATTCGATCGTTCGACCGGTGGTGGCAGCCAGGATACGTTGATAGTGGTTGGACTTGTGGCTTCGACAGTTACATTACGAGGTGGTGCACCGGGTACTACGAGTTGGTCAATGTTCAGGCATTATTGGTGGTGCAGTACAACGTAAAATCATAGCGATAATTGGTAAACCGATATTGGAAAAGGAGAAAAAGAAAATAGAAAAGGAAACAATTCAAATTAAATAAACAAATAATACAACTCAATAAATACTGAAAAAAACGAAATACAACAGCAACTCTTAAAAAAATAACTAACAATAAAAGAAACATGAATGTCCAATGGATATGCTTATTTACTTAATCTATATTTACCCGTGGTAGTCTGGGAGAAAGTTAGTTATTTAAGATATTTTTATGAACATTCCATGAGTCCTTATAACAAATGAAACACGAAACAAAAACATCTTTATCACAATTATTGACGAAAAAATTATTCAATAAAAGAAGGTAAAAGAAGTTGAACCAACATAGAGAAATGAAAGTAAAAAACTATCCGAAAGGTGCATCGTTCGATTGGATTGTTGTTTTTTTGCATACAATCAATTATGGTTGTCCCTTTTGCTGAGAGGAGCAATGTGCTTAAAGCCGCTAGGTCACTAGTATTATTTTAGAATGCATATCATATTTAAACGATTAATATTATAATTATTAAAATGTGCAGCAAAGTACATAGGAAATTTTGTATCATACACATTTAATGGTGCTCTTGAAACGAAAACAAATCGAAACAGAGTGCTCATTTGGTGCAGAACAATTATTTGGGAAAAACCACAAAGAAGACTTAAACAAAGTGATAATGCAGAACGTAATGAATCGATGAGTCATTCAATGGAAACTTATACAAAATCGAATAGTGTATAATGAAGTGTATCATCGCGATGTAAAGCATACGAATGCAAATTATTAGACAGGATTTGTAGCTATGCTAGTAGTAAAATCGAGTTTCTATAAAGGGAAGTGTTTTTTCATGCATGTTTACAAGAAAATGTTCTAATATATAGGTAAACTAGCTATTGCAAGAAACGCATTGATATCGATAGGACACAACGCGAAAGCATAAATGGAATAAAGCTTTACCGCAAAATTTTGCAAACTACATTTAAACGAAATGGAAACCAAATCTTTATTTCATCCTCTTTTATCGATGATCGGGAAATGAATAATGAAACGAGTTGTAACGAAACGAATCAGAAGACACATAGATAAAATGATAAAATATTAAAAGAAAAAATGTTACGATAAAAACTAATTAAAACCAACCACAGAATGATAAAAAATTCAGTGGAAAATCGAAATGCGAAATGCAAAGAGCCTCAATTAAATCCCTTGGCGTAAGTGGTTTCAGAAGTAACGTGCATTGTGAAAACTTTATGTTAAAACGCATATATGCTGCGAAAACTGCGGACTAAAATAGGACAATAAACAAAACACAAAGAGCAATAACAAACGTTCACCGAAAAGTATATGTTTTGGGTGGGAGCGTAGCCGAGCCATAATGAAAAGATAAACGTTACAGCGATCTGCATATAACGTTTTTGAGTGTTCAATTTTTTTTTTCATACACGATAATCCACAAACAATTGGTGGTTGTACAGGATTGCGTTACATCACACGTACATTGTGGTGTAAATGCTCAAAAAATATGTTTCAACAAAGTGCTGATAAATTCAAATAAATCCATGCTTACGATGGACTTTACTTTTTTATTTGTGATTTTACAATTGTAATGAGAGTTTACCAAACACACATGGGATTCAATTTTTGCATGTGTGCTCTCACGAAAATACATTATTTGTTCCATGAAATAGAAGAGCATATCATAAATGATAAAAAAAAAACCAAAGACCGAAGAAAAATTTGCATGGCTGAAAAATAATAGTTAGCGATTCTTTGCGTAGTTGAAACAGGAAAATAAACATACTAACTTCCACGAAGCTTTAATTTTCACGAAAATTAGTAACACACAAAAGCATGCGTCATTTTGTATGCAGAAATGAAGGAAGCATAATATGCAGTATTTCATTGACATTGCAGAACTGACACAAATATCTCAAATTGCGTCAACAAAATAAAAATGAAACTTATGAATATCAAGCTAGATATATATGCCGTTGATGAGCTTCGAAAGAAGAGAGTGTCGGGATCAGGAAAGGCTTTAAATAATTGAGGGCGAGTGGAATCGAACAGAGATAATTAAAACCATACCCTAGCGATCGGGTGTAATTGATTCATAATATTTGAATACCTGTAGCCAATTACATCACTAATGGAGTGGAAACTCAATAGAACGGATGCACAAAAAAGACGATATATCACAACATTTGCTCGGCTAGTATGTTTTACTACCATAAGGAAAGCCCAAAGAGATGCAGAGTAGAGAGTACATGAAAAGTAGAACTTGCAAAGAAAAATAAGCATAGCCTCAGTACGCTTGAATGCTTGATAGAAATAGAGAGATAGACAAACGTGAAAAGCAATACTATTGCATTGAAAGGTACTGTTGTAAAAATGAAAAAAGAAGAAAAAAACACACAAACACACACGAGGACTATCGATTTGCAGCTATCGGAGTGCTAAACGAAGAGTTGTTGTGTGGCTGGTGAATATGATGATAAAACCCAGTGCTCAAGAACATAGAATGAATGAAGTGGAAAGTATAGGATGGAAACAAAAGAAGAGAAAGAGAGAACGGAAATCCAGGGACAAAAAAAAATACACGACAATTGCTCGAAAAGGGACGCGACCGCAAGGGAGCGGACGCAATTGAGATCAAGAAAATAAAAAATAAAATAAAAATGGAACAGAGAGCGAGCATTCGATGGAATGAGGAAACTGTTAATCCTTTTTTGCACGGCGGTTAATTAACGATTGCCTTTCGACCCTTTTTTGATTTCGGTCGGCCGTTTTCAGCTTAATGCCAGCACATAACTAACGGCTGGCCACCGACCAACTGTCGTTTTCACTGGCTAGCGAGATACTAGGGAGCATGGCTGACCTCACTCGAAGGATTCGCCGGCAGGGCGCGATCCTTACCTGAATGATTTCTACACTTCCGGACCAGGCGTTGCCCCTTTGGAAGTATTTAATTTCTTTCGATACTGTTGCGGACTTTACGCGTGCATGAGCGGGCGCTTGGCTGTGTTATGTTGCTGCTGATTTCGAACGGGGGCCGCAAAATGGTTGCTTCTCTCCTCCGAATGGAGGATTATTCAGCGTTAGGGTAGCAGCAAAATCAACGCAAAAATTTCGTAAGGTCGATTCTCTGCTGCCAAAGCGGCCATATTCTTTCCCAGATTCGTGGCAGCACTGAAACTCCGGGGACGGAAATGCGCGGCGCTGAATCGAAAGCTTATTTATCGAAAATCATCGGCTCACTTTTCGCGCGCTCGCCTTGGCTTCGCTCAGGGTCAGTGAGTGAAGAAACAAAAGCAAAAACAAAAAAACAGCCGGGCACACCAAAAAGGGTTCGGTAGTTTATGAAAATATCTTTCCCTTTTTTAATTAAATTTTCAAAAGTACGCAAAAGCACATGAAAGCTGAGAGCGGTACACTTGCGCAAATAAATGCGCTGCAAAGAGGATAAAGGATAAGGGGTTATGTCATCAATTCTTTGTTCGGAAGCGGAGCACAAAAAAAGCACAAAAAGCAATAGCAAGTTTCCTGGCGGGCTAGCGGCACGGCGACAGCGTACTGAAATCCCGAAAATCAAGAACATGGAATTCTTAGTACGAATTATTTGCCCCCCAAAAGCCTCGGCTGGAAATCAAAGGGGAAGAAAATCAAAATACAGCCAAACAAACACGCACAAACACGCAAAGTCCGCGCGGTGAGCACACGCAAAAAGAAAGCGATCACCGCGTATTCCGTACAGTAGAAAATTAAAATAAAATAAAAACCAAGCATCCGAAAGAAAAGCTCGTACATCGCAGGCACGCGGAAGAGAGACCCTGCGAGAAGGCAAACGAAGAAAAGCGGTCCTTGCAAGGGCGCTATTACGCTCGGCTCTTACTGTCCTTCTTCCGAGCGTGGCTCTTCCGCTCAGAATAGGCGAGAGTTCCGCAGGGCAGGCGCACCCGAAAAGAACAAAAAATAGGGAGTCGCGTTCGTTTCTTCGTCAGAATCATTGTTTATGTTCCTTGGGGGCTGCCTTTTAACCGAGCCTCTTCCCAGTCGGCCGGTTTCCGCTTCACATCCGATCAAAGTCACGACGGACCTTACCGGGCGTGCGTGCGAGCTGGAATGGTAATTGCACTGGCGGAACATCTTCCCTTGGACAGAGAATATCGATTCCCTCGACTTCTATTGCGGGTATATTAAATGGCAGATCAAGAGCCACCGGCTTGTCCGCCAGCGTGAATCGACCACTTCCGATTGGTTCGCTTTCATCCACGGCCTTCTACGTCTTAAGGAAAAACGAAAGAAAAAAAAACACAAACAACAAAGCACATAGCAACTGTCCTGGTAGAGATCGCAGCGTAGGCCGTGATGATCAAGCGAATCGGAATCGAAGTTCACACGGCAAAGAAAGTGACCCTTTTCTTTTCCCACCCCCGAAACGCTCAGTAAAAGCTACGTTCATTTGGAGCCCCAATTAGACGCTAAGATCAAATTAGATCCACCCATGTTTGTGAAAGACGCGTTATACCTAGAAAACACTCGATCCACCGTCGAGGGGATGCGACATCGATCGATGCCGGTGTTGCGGTTAGGTAAGATACAAAAAAAAGGGTTCACTTACCGTACTGTTTCGTGCGCACCGGAATTGGCGGAGTAGTGGCACCCTCGCCACGTTGGGACCGCGCCGACAGCCAGAAGTAGTACAGCGTGTCCGGGTAGAGGCTGCTCAGGGTGTAGGTCTCGGTGTTCGGAATTCGTCTGTGCGGCCAGCGAGAAGAGCCAACACGAACCGAGGCGAGACGGCGCGTGTGGGAGGAGAATTTTAATTTGTGATTAATATTAATAAATTTTTGTTTCACCTGCCCGGGGAGCCCCCGCTTGTATCGAAAGGAATTATTTCGCAAATGACGTCGCGGACGAGCGTGGGTCGCGTAGGATGCTAGGATTGATGGTGCTCCAGGGTTTGGAGTGGGCAAGGTTACGCGCTGATGGAAAATGAACGCCCGTACCGTGAGCCGGGATGAAATTCATTTTCATAAAACACTGGCCTTTTTTTTTTTTTTTGATACGGCCTCCGGCCGGGAAAGGGGTTTCTGGCGCGCTCGAGAATGTCGCGGCCAGAAGTGGGTGAAAGGAACACAGAAGGAAAATTGCCACGCTAACTCTTCCATCATGCGGGTCATGCTTTTCAGTCAAAAGGGGGGCTTTTTACTCGTGGCGTGGTTTTATTTTGGGGTGCCAACGAGGATACATCGATCGCGGGTGCCGGATGCTCACCTTGGAACTTATCAAAGCTTACCAGCTATTACACAAGCCCGATTCGTTTGGGTTGGCATACCGGCAATACGCAAACGCGTGCGGAAAAGTTTGAGCTGCGATTGGTTTTATGAACACTCCTTCGATTCGATGGTTGTTACCACGTCGCAAGGTAAAGCTGGAGCGTTACACCAACCAGCCGCCAGTTTCACGTGCGTTTCCGTGCGCGACGTGATGGAATTTTGATGAAAACCACAAACACGACAGTAAATTTCGTGTGTTACGACTTTTTCAACCGATGCCCTTTTTGCGCTCGCCTTTGTCGATCATATTTTGTTCCCGTTGGCCTGCTGCTGGTGCTTGTCGGCACGGTTTTTTTTTGGCAGGATGGCTAGTAAAATTATCATAAACATCATAATTTGGCGATAATGGATGGGGCCGATAATTGTTTCGGAGCGCCAAAAACGACCCTTCGGTATTACAATTAATATACACTACATTTCTGTGAGCGTGACAATATTTCCCGCGAAATAGGCCCGTGACCATGTTTATTCCACCACTGGCTGTTTTCGACTGTTGCCGCTGTTTGAAACTGAGGTTTTTTCATTATTATACCCGTCCGCTTAAAGCAGTTGGGACAAGCAACTAATGACATGGTTTGGGTATGTTTCAGAACAATAAAAGTGTTACGACAAGTTAGCGATTTTTTAGGCACTCTTTTCCAATTCGAACTCATACAAAAAAGTATGAAAATCAAGCACCGTCTCGGTAAACTTGTGGTAAACACGCATGGTGGTTTGAATTTAAACGTGAAACGTTAATTGACAGAAGTTCCTCCTGCTGATGTGCTTAAAAAAATTCAAATCAAACGATGGTAAAGAAACTGACAAAACAAAAAACAAAAAGCAAAACAGGACTAGCAAAAAAAGAAAGGTCGCATTCTATGCACGCTCAGCTCCATGTTGCGGCTTCATGTGAAAGCTTTAAACACAAAAATCAATAGCAAACAGACAGTACCCACGCACCGATTGGAGAGGCACGGGAGCTCTGGCTGGCGGGTTCACTAATTTTCACCGCTTCAAAGTATGCCCGGCTCGAGTGCGCGCGGTGTCAATATTATTCAATAATTTAAATTTCAAATTATCCCACGACTAATGCCCCTCCGGCACCGGTCCAGTCTGTCGGAGTGGGGCTCTGGCGGACGTTGGAAAATGCGACTGTGCGCGAGGCAATGCGCGTTTTTCACGGCAGAATATGAAAGGGCATGTGGCCAGCCAGCCACAGGCTCGGACAGGACAGACAGGTCCGTGTTGACATTAGTTTGGCATCTCCACCCCCACACACACATACACACACGGTGAACTGACAGATGACGACCGACCATCCGCCGGTGGTCATATAAAAGTCCGGCAAAACCCCGGATAGCTGCCAGGATGCAACCCCCGGGATGCGCTAGGAGGTGGATGCATCGTTTCCGAATCAAACGGGCCCAGCAGCATGCTTCAGTATTATTGGGTGGTGCACTTCGCGCCATGTTCGTGGGAGGGGAGAGGGGCAAGCTGAATTGTTATAGTTACTATTTTTTGACCGCTCGTGCTTGATGAAAAACGAGCTTGCAAGCTCCGGACCACGGCGGTCGAGGCAAAGCTACAATAACAACAAACAAAACAAGTGCCTCCACTAAACAGTTATCAAGTGCACTATTGTTATGAATGCCATTGCGTCCCGATTCGAGGACCGGGGCGACGATGCAAGGGGGTGCAGTAGTTCACCCACCACCACCCACTCCATGATGCGGCGAGATAATGAAGGAAATAGGGTTTATGCTGGCGGGACTCGACAGGACATGCCATCGCGACTGGAGCGTGGACACTCTCGCGTAGTGGAAAGTAAATCCCGAAGCAGCAGTCACGGGGATGGGATTGCGCGCCACCGGGAAGGAGTCAGGGAGTCCCTTCGGTGCCGGTGTGGGTAGCGGAAACATATACATACTGATGATGCTGCTCGTTTGCATAAGTGTCATTCCAGTACAGCTCGTAGTGTACGATGTTCTCGCCCGAGTGAGTCGGCCGGGACCATTGCAGGGTGACAGCTGTTTCGCCGACATCGGTGGCCCGAAAGTTGCTTGGTTGCGAGGGAACGCCTGAAAACAACACAGAGAGAGAGAGAGAGAACATGAGTGAGGCAGACAGACAGAGCGCGGGAGCATGTTGGTGAAAAAGTTCTTTGCCAATCTCATCGGAACCGCGCGTGAGTGGAACAAAATGGGGGGAAAAACTCGCCAACGCAAACACGCCAACAACAAATGGAGTAAGTGCTGCGGGTGTCACCCTAGTGTCATTGAGTGTGGAGCCGCACCACTATGAGAAGAGTGCTCCTACACTTGCCCGAAGCGTGCGTGCGAAACGTGGTGGTATAGGGCGAGAATGGAACTAGCAGGGAAAATTGCCTGCGAATGGATGTTGGGTGTGAATGGAGAGTGAAAACATTTGGTTGTAATTTGCATATGCATAAACATGTTGTATGAATGTTTGATAGGAAACAATTTAATTACATTGAGATTATCGCCGGCTTCGATGACAATCCGAAACCCTCTTTATCATCATCGGTTTTGTACGTTCTCTGATCCTAAATTCTTTCGTTATCGATTTCATCATCGATAGGGTCACGTACCCGTAACGAACCATTTTAGATGCAGCATTTTGCGTCCAGGGTTACTTTCGATAAAAAATCGCTCTAATGCGAAAGACGACCGTCAAGTGGACAAAGATTCATAGTTTCATAGCGTAAAAGATCGTATAAAAAAATAAACCAGCACATAGATCGAAAACAGGGTTTAAATTTACAAAAAATATAACAAACGGTCTTATAGACCGATAGCTGTATTTGATTTTAATCGGTCCATTATGCAACAATAAATACCTTCATTCAATCACTTTGAGAACATTTACGTTCATAAAAGCTAGCTCAGGATACAGTGTTTTGCTTAGCTAAAAAGTCCCGATTCTCAGAGACTCTAAAGCTAATGGACCCGCTCAAAAGTCTTGTGCTATTTTTTTCCACCAACAGTAGAGTTGAGCAGATTGCAACGATTGTGAAATATAATCTCGACACTTGACAAGTCGTTATTACCATCCTTTCCACTCATTAGTGCTGGTGCTATGTTGCATTTACCAGGGAATCGCATTGCAATAGACAGACGAACAGCAGAAGAGCAGAATGCCTAGCGCACAGTGCTGAATCCGCATTTTCGCCTGTGCTTGGTCGCTAAGTTTATTAGTCAATCTTAGACCGTGCCCCCCTTTCATTCGCCAACGACGGCGAGAGTTTGTCGCATTTCCACCGGACATCATCTGGCGGCAAATGGCACGGCGGTGCCGGAAAGAGATAGTGTTGGATTGATTTGAGACAAAAGTTAAATTGAAATAACTTTCGTGACACTCTTTAGGCGAAAACAATGGCTGCTGTTCATGAGCCAGCCTTTGTGGGTGAGTCGTCTTTATGGCTGGGTCGGTGCCGGGCGGATCGAAGAAACTATCCAACGCCATCACAAGGGCAAAGCTTCCCTCGTAGAGCTTCTTCTGCTGCTTGCTGCATAGACCAAAGATGCAAAATAAGGATTGCGTGAATGGCATTGCTGCACTTGTCCAGTATGACCGAATCTGTAAAGACTGGCAACTTTCTTTTCTCCTTTTCGTCAACCTGACAGTTATGCCGTTAGTGAATGAGCGTTGGGGAGGTGGTTGGCTGCTAGCTGGGGTGAATTGTTTCGAGATGGCGCAAAAGACGAATGGAAACTGACACAATGAATGATTCCGATGTTAGTGGTGACATCTAGCAGGCGCTCGAGATGAATCCTGTAACTTCCGGCTGGCACGGGATAGACTAATAGTCGAACTTTAGCGGAAGGAAATGAAATTAGCTTTCCGGGTAATTTTAACCTCTGGACGGCACGATGAATGCGCCCCACTGATGGACAACGGAAGAAATGAGTACGGAGCCTTTGGCGCAATCTGGTAAATTGAGTGTAATGTTGATTGTATTAAACCGTTTCACCACTAACTATGACAAACTTCTTCGCTTGCGGAAGAGAACGTCTAGCTTGTTATGTATGTATTGTTCCTTTGGCAGAAGTCGAGAAGATAGGCGTTTTTTTTCGTCAGCCTTAACGAAAAGGTTACAAATAAACATTGCTCACGAGGACGAGGACGCAAACGGCGCGTAAGGAGCATTATATTTAAACAAGTGTTTGCCATTGGCTACTGATGGGAAGATAATGAGCTTTCCTGTGGGAAAACTGGACTTACCTTGTTGTGCCTTGACTTGTACCGGGTTGGACAGTGGACCGGCACCCATGGAGGTGAATGCCTGCACCCGTATCGTATAAATCGCGTGTGGAGTCAGCTCCGAAATGGTCGTCATATCGTTGGTTTCCATCTGCGAGTCCCACGACGCTTCGGGTTGGTTTGGGGTTGTGGTATAGTATACCTTATATCCCTGCAAAATCGACACACAAAATGATCAATTGTAGTAATGCTTTGCTCAACTTGGTTAACATTATATTGCGTATTGAACTATTTGAAACTCGTATGGTTTACTTCCGCGGGTGATCCAATTATTTTCCACCCAAGCGTAAGCTTTCTAGCTGAATTTAACCACGTAATGATCAAATTAATCAACAAATCCATAAAACGTTCATTACAGCCAAGTCGCCGGTACTACCACACGCGGTGGTAGCGGTTGCCATTATCGGGAACACGCATCACAAAACGCATCTGAGCCTGAGGTGGGCTACCCCGGTTGACCTGCGATGCTCTCGGATGGTCATGTAAAATTACACCAAATTGCATTAATAATTCACTGTTAATTACGTTGAAACATCTCATAAATTATTAGGTACGTAAACGTTGGCTCTGCGAGCTGCGCACCAACGTCCGATACAATTATTGATAGTTCGTTATCTATTGTTGGCCACATGACGGACATTCGGTTTGCCGGATCTTCCGTGGTAAGGAGAAAGTGCTTACACATCATCTGCATGATGTGCGGTTGCTTTCATTAGGGGTGAAATATTGCATTATTTAATTTCAATCGCTTCAGTTTCGACGTTTCAGCGTTCAAAACGACACTGAGAAATATTTATACAATTTAGCAGCAAAACGATTCATTCCATGTGTTATGAGGTCATTCATTTATTGAATATATTTGAGTGCCTGTATTTGATAACTCTTCAACACTTTCCTTGCTGTAACATTGAATGGCTATCAATCGTATTCCATCGAGATAAAATCATCAAATAGGTCGTACTAATTGTTCCGCTATCAGAGGGAAACGCTGAATGGACTTCATGGGGAAGTCGCAAAAAAGGCCAATATCAACAAATACCAAACCCAAACCGTTGTCTGGAGTGTTAATTAGCTAATTATCCATTGTAAACGTGTGCATATTTAGGATGGAAATTAATCGACTGTATGAATAACCGTCCTTTAACCGGTTCGATCAATAATCGTGTCGAGAGAGAGAGAGAGAGGGACGGATTTTTGCGTGGTATCGATTGAATTCGTTTGAAGTGATTTATTTTTGGAAAATGTAAGCTACACCAAAACAAGGCATGTAGAAAGCAGGGTATATAAACCTAACCCTCAACCCACGGAGGTGTTCGATTAAAGGAATGTGCTATAAATAGACGACATGGTATCTTTTGCACCCGGATTGTTTATTATTAAATGTTTCGTTCACAGAGTAAAGGAAGTAAAGGTAGAATTTCCTGCTGTTACAGATCCAATAGTCTGCAGTTTTCTGACATTTTTTTTTCGCATTGAACACGATTGCTACTCACAGTCACTTGTCCATTAGGGGTCTCAGGTGGTTCCCACGTTATAAGCATTGTCGACGAGCTTAACGGTTTCACTTCGATGTTTCTCGGAGCACTTTCCATTTCTGAAAGTAGTCACGGTAGAACAGCAAAGAGGAGATAGCGTTCAGCCTGGGAACGTGTATATATTTTTTCGGGCTGCCTCGTTTAAAAAGCAGAACTTTTTACTTAAAAATACACACTCTGACAGATAATACTAGAATGTTACAAACAAAAGATGGGAAGAATTTGGGTGCAAATGTGACCAAACTATACATAATGGGCATGCTTACGGGAGCCTAATATATGGCATGAAAAATGTGATAACGCACTTTAAATATGAGCGGTCGTATCTAACAGGATAAGTTTAATAGATCACAACGTATACTAAATATAACACACATAATAATGTTTCTTACGCTGCATATGGTCAATGTCTACGGTATGGATAAATTGAAAACCACACGAACGAGATAAATGTTGAAGGAATGAAGTATTTAAACGATTGATGATTAATAAAGTTTAGTATTTTAACTTAACCAGTACAATGGTAAACACAAATATGTTATTGATACAAATAAATGTTAAACTAAATAATTCTTTCGACACTATACAATCTACGAGCGACGAGTGGCTATGCTTATCAATAATGCTAATAAAAAAAACGAGCTGAAGTTTTGTAGCAAAGCCCAGGTACCCATGTTTATGCTACGCGGCGAAAGAAACAGACAAAACCAGCCACCAGCGAAATGCATTCGCATAAAGAGAACTGCAGTTCCGAGTAAAATAAAAGATGCATGGCTGATAGGAAAGTAAAGAAAGGCTGAGGGAAAGCTTATGTGTTCATCGAGACCGTCGCAAATTGCGCCTGAAGACATCGGTATTGTAGAAGATTGCGCTCTAACGTAGCCCGGGAAGTCTCGGTAAGTCTCGGGGAACTAAAATAAAAAGTTCCTATCCATTGTTAAATTGAATATTTTCAGCAGAAATGCTGCCCTGCGGCTCCTATCAACCGGACTGGGATCGGACTCCGACAGGTACATAATGCAAAGTTGCGAGATGCTGAGCGGTAGTACGAAAACTGTCCATTTTCAGCCCACAGCAATGGCCAGACGGTACCGACATTGCGTCGGTGAAATAAGAGCGACTTGCAATGGTGCATTTTCCTACTGCTGCTGCATTATGAAAATGGTGTAGAACGTGAATCCAGCGGCCACAGCAGCGATAGCGATAAAAAGTGCTCTGTGTGAGAATGGGACATATTCTTTGCAAACAGACGACAATGCGACATGGCAGAGCACTGGAGTATCGACGATGAAATCAATAGAACACACTGCTGCACTCAGTATCGAAAGAAATGTGAAGGCGACCAAAATGTTGGCGCAGCGGTGAAACGACGATGTGACGATAAACCGAGCCAAAACACAGGCAACAAGGAACGGGGAACATCCATGGAAGACGATGTGTATCACGAGAAAAGTTCCGTGCATCGCCCGAAGCTTATCTATTGGACAGTTGCAAAGTGAAAACTTTCCCATTCGGCACAGATGCCGGCACGCAAAGCGGGTGACGGCAACGCGACGAGATGAGTTGGCTCACGGGCATACTGGCCATCAAAAGCAATTGCGAGAGCTGGCTGGATTATGCTACGACTTGACTGAACCGACTGTGTGGCCCACTCATGTATCGTTACTTCCTTCACACACACAAAAAAATTAGACCCAGGTTTGGACAACAGTATCCTTCTCTCATCACTCTCCTGCCGGGTGTGGAGCTTAGAACAGAAGCATAAGCACTTCAGCTGTCAAGAAACAAACAAACAAATCGCTGATGGATACAAAGATACACAATATGAGTTGGGAGGGAGAAACAAAAAAGAAAATGATCCAAATTCTACCGGGACAAAATGTTGCTCGATGTGCGCACACAATAGAATACACAAAATCCGTGAATTTGTAACTAGACGAAAAGTTTGGTGAAAAAACTTTAAAATTCAACTATATTCTATGTAAGCACATATTCATTCGAAAAAGCCGAATATATATAGAGAGAGGAAAAAAAAACAAACAAAAAACAACAAAACACCGATGGTGAATCAGAGATAAAAATACATGTAAAGGCGAACCGCCAAGATATAGTGTTGTTACTTACTGGAACCTGCATAGACGGAATCGCCTATATTTGTTGGTATAACAAAACCGACCCAACGATGATCACGAGGTAGAGCGGGCAAAAATTGAATGAAAACAAATATGCATATGTTATAAGATAAACCGTTAATTTGTTGGGTTGAGGTGAGGTGCAAAGAAAAACCAAAGATCTTGTGCAGAATGGAACCCCGTTTTTACATTGAAAATAAAAAAAAACGGTAACGTGGTGAGGGGTTGTCTACGCTATGAGCCTAAAAATGGGTGCAATTGCTTTTATCAAGGTACGTGGTTGATCAAAAAAAGGGAAACCAAAAACAGTCAAATGTCTCTAAAAACCAAAACGGCACAAATTTGGCAGACCAAAACTAATGTACAAACGCATAAAGAAGTGTTGCAAAGACGGTGTAGAGGGACACCTTGTGCTACACGCTGCTGATTCTATTTCGTACTGACGTGAAAGTAAAAATGCAAAAGGTGGTAGTGTAACGGAGAGAAAAAAGTTGGTGCAATTTGCTCTAGGGACAGTGTTGAATTTGGATGCAAGGAAAAGCTCATGTTTTCAGGTGGTTGTCGTATCACATACAACGCTCAGGAAACGGGAAAGCTTGCAGTACACCGCCAACCGAAAGTTTCACAGAATGCAAATGCTGCACCAACCCCGAATGGTTGTGGTTCTTGGCCAACAAATCGGTGTTTTTATATCGGGACCAATTGAAACCCTTCCATTTAAAATTACGTTGCTGCTTTCCATGTTTAATGGCCTTCGGTGGAGCACGTGAACGTGAGCTTGTGGTTGGGCAAGGAGTGTGTGGACGTCAGGAAGGGACGGGGGGTTGTGTGTGTGTGTGTTCAAATCGGATACAAAAACCAAAATTCACTTTGCACGAGCAAAATTGTTTCACTTACATTCCATTACGGTCGCACACATGTGTTCGATGAGCACGGTGGGGGCGTTTCAGTTTCAGTGCGAAGATGACCGAGATATCAAGTTTAGTATTTTTGTTCGTTTGTTTCGGTTTATTTTTTTTTGTTTTTGTTTTTCAAAATCCAAACCAAAATGATTATTGCGGCCGAAACATGACATTCGGAGGGAAGTGAAATTGGTACAGATAGCATAGGATGGTTTTTTTTGTTCGTTTTGTTTGCATATTTGAAGCATGTTTTTTTTTCGTTTGGCGCGAACGTGATGGTTTAGGGGAGGCGCATGAAAAATAGTTAAAAAAAAAAACAACAACGCTTGCTAAGTAAAATGAATAATGTTCTTGGAAATGTTTCGTGTGCCTCTAAGCCTTAGGGGGTGGTTTTCATGTGTACCGATGTTGAAACCTGTGCAAACGGCAATGTACCATCTCATCGGATGTGATGCTATTGGTATTGCGTGCAATGTATGCTGGGAGATTTCGAGCACCGGAGCAGCTACGACAAGCTGGCGAATTGAAATCCGTATTAATTTATAATTTATATTCCAAACCGGGGTAGTCCCGGCGGAGTAGCAGCGGTTCTGGTCGAGAAGATGTGTCTCGCTTTGTTTTACTCTCAGCAGGGCCGGCAAGCTGCTTGCCATCTTCATTGTTTGATGAAAATCTCTGGGCAATAAAACAAATTACGTTCCATCAATCCTACCGAGGCTGACCCTTAAACGTCAACCGACGAAAGAAAGTGAATTCATTTATTTCCCCCTGCACGGACATGTGTTGGGTGATGCCGTGCGCAGCAGCAATGCCGCTTAGTGGCGTCCCGTGGCGCTTGACCAAGGTTTTTTTTTCGTTTTTTCTTCTCGCTCCAAAAAATAAACATTCCCGAGAGGCAGCACTCCCCCGTGTGCAAGCAATTCCGTACCATCCATCCACGCACACCATGATTTATGAAGTTGGAAATGCGAAGACGTTGCGGAACGCAGCGGGACCAGCAGGACGAATCTTTCAGCGCACCGCTGAAACGATTGTGACTTCGAAACGCCGTGCCGTTTGACTTTGGCGATCGTTCACCGAAACGGACGAAAACGCCACGTTTCTGAGCCAAGGGTGTGGAAAGCTTTTCACAGAACGCTTTCCCACCAGCAGACGGGTGGGTGTGTGCCGGTCGGCTCAACTTGCGGAAAAGGTAAAAGGGAACCTCATCGAACCTGCAGTTGTGGCTTCGTGTTATTTCGATCCAAAATGAAAGATAAACTTCATGAATTATATGGTCCCCAGGCGGTGGTGGGCCTTTTGCTGGCAGCGAATCGTAGCCAACCGCTTCCTGCTTGCACACGCACACGATCGAAAACACGCAAACACGTGGTAAATATTATGATATTCCTCGAATAATAGTAATAACATTACGCTGCTCGAAATGGTCGCGCACCGAAAGGGCCACGCAGGCGAAGCGAAGCTTTCGGAAAAGAATAATCAAAAACGGACCGAATTCGGTTGTTTATTCACGGTTAAGCCTCCACCAGCAGCTAGGCGATCTGCGTGCTTTCTTTTCGCTTTTTTTTTATTCACCCCACCGCACATGCAGCGGCGGTTCGATCTCGTACGACCGTCGGCTCCGTTCCCTTAACAATCGAGAGCGACCGTCAGGATACATTCGCACAAATCAAAACATTCTCTATTTGGATCAATCAGCCATCGCCATCGACTTCGCGGGACGTGGCGAGTGAGTGACGGAAGAAGGAAAAAAGGTCCAAATATTTGTTTGTACGATTGATTGCGGTTTTCCGGAGAAAACATGCTTTTCATAATAACGGGGAAAGTTAAGACCTCGCCGGGATCGGGCTCCGTCGGCCCACACGAATGGGGACATGTTACTTTTTATGCGTTTCAATGAATCCACGGGACCTTCTCGTTAGCTGACTTGTGGATTGTAAATTGTTGTAGCTCTGGCACGGAGGCGGCGTACGTTTGTTAAAACTTTCCCCAGCTAGGTGGAGATCACAAAAGAAAGGCCCGCCCTTCATTGTCCGCCCTTCATTTCTTCCGCGTGTTATGATAGTCGAGTGAACGAGCCGTGTGTGTGTGGGTGATGACGTACAAGCTTACGTTTTCTTTTCATTCTGCCATGTGTCGGAAGCAACTAGAAACACCGTCACAAATGCGCACCGTGGCGGCGATAAAATATCGACACGAATCCCGCCGCTAAGGGCGAAGGTAATCAATAAAGTTTAATCGACGTGCAAATGCGCACACGTTCCGCAAACGCCGCGGAAACAAGGGATGCGAGCCAAACAACAACAAGAACAACAAAAAAACTGCCAGGACATGGATGGCTGATGCTGATTGAAAATGATTCACGACTTGCCACTCATTGCTATTACATTCACTTTTAATGAAGATAAATTGCAAAAATAATGAATAATTGGCTGCAAAGTGATTGATATTTAATGAAAATAGAGTCCCTCGAACGAGCACCAGGCTTTTCCTGGCGCGGAATGGCAGAATGTGAGAGCCCTCCTATGCATCTCGCGCCCGCGGTATGCGGTAACATACGCCTTTTCTCCGTCCAAACGTGGCCAATGAATAACGGAGCTCGGCACAGTAAACTGTTGGCGGCCCGAAAAGGTTATAGCGATTCGATTGACTCGAAAAAGGTATCATGTTCGATGGGACGGAACGATGCTCCTGACGGACGTACTACAACACGGCGCTGGCCGTCGCGAGCGTCGATGTGGTTGGTGTTGCACGATTTCAAACGATTGCAAAAAAGTGGAATAAAAACGTCCACTGCAGATACCGTGAGCATATGGGGGAAGCCAATATTAATGTATAACGCCGCGGATGTATGCAGATGCGGATGCTTTTTTTGATACGAACTGATGTTAGGCCAAAGTTGTTAGGGCAAGATCTTTGAGCATTTAGCGCTTTTCAATCTTAGTCATGGGTCAAACACAAAAAAAAGCTACAACGATGAGTTAATTTTCTTCTTCTAGGAAAGATGGTTTAAAAACGTTCGATTTCTTGTTACGCGTGCAAGCTAAAATATGAGCTTTTGAAGATGCGCCTGAAAGTTGGTTTCGATAGTGAAGCCTAGCACCGTTTTCATGGTGCCGAGTGTTATTGGTTAAATGTAGTGTTAGTACGGGTGAAGAGTGCTGTACGTATGGCGCTTGTGTGTGTGTATATGGTAGGTTTAATTGTTGAAGAAAATGTTGCCGTTGAGGAAAATCCACCAAAGTCTTGATTTAAGTGAATGCCGATTCTCGTCCACTCAAACACATGTATACCTGTCTCCCCGGTGGTCGTTGTGGCCGGCAACGACGGTGGTCCGCGGCCAATATTATTCACCGCGATAACGTAGAACTCATACTCGGTGTACGGACTGAGCGTACGTACTACGTAGAACATCGTTATGATACCACTGATCTCACTGAACGCCTGCGATATTCCATCATAATGGCCGGAGGATCACGTTCGCGCGGCGTCGTAGTCGTTGTCGCATGGTATGCATGATGGGCCGCCCGCCGAACACAGATCCGTCAAAATGCGGTAAAAGAAAAGAAGCAACATTGAAAATCATTAATAAAACTTGTCAATTACGTTAGGGCGTACTCGGTGTTTTTTTTATGAGCCCGCGTCCTGGTGAGTGATTGGATCATTGAAAAATGATATACTGCTGCGGCGGTTTGAGCCCTAGCGCTATGGTTGATGGTGCTGATGGCTTGCGACACGATACTTGCCTGATTTGCGTTCTTCGGCTTGTACTGTATGACGTAGTATTGGAGATCTTCCGAGCCCTTGTAGGACCACTCCAGGCGCACCTGTGTCGCGGTTACTTCTGAGATAGTCACATCCGTCGGCGCAGCTGGCAATGCTGAAATAACGATCGAAATTGACCGATGATTTACATTTGGTAAGAGCTTTTGCGTTTCCCACCCACGTCGATACGTCGATAACATGACCTCCCAGTAGAGGGGACGAAATTTCACTTACATTGAACTTTGACCAGTGAGGTAGCTTCGATGACACCGAGGTTGGATTGAGCTATGCAGGTGTAATTAGTACTGACGCGTATGTCAATCAGCTCCAGCACGTTCCGCCCAACCGGGACGTCGTTTTCCGGTGTCAAATCCTGATCAACGCCCTTGCGCCATTTGACGTTTGGCATCGGGGACCCAACGGCCACGCAGGTGAGCGTAAGGTTCGCCCCAAGCATGACCTCATACACGGGTTCTGGGGGACGCGAAAATGTCGGCGGTACTCGGCGAACCTTCACGTACAGCGGCGTCGGTTTGGTGTGCTCGGTTCCAACGGAGTTTTCGGCGACACACTCGTACTTGCCCATGTCACTTTCCTCGCTGTTGTCAATCTGAAGGCTTCCTGTGAACCGGGAACAAGAACAAAGCGTGGGAGGGCAAAAAAAAGGAACGAATCAGCAATCGGTTGATCGACTAAACCTGCCGCTTTGGCAGGAAACCGCACGGAACCGCTCGTGGGTTGCGTTAATAAATTATTCTTTCGACGGAACGGACGAACAACAACAAAAAAACGAAATGGTTTGCTTAAAAGGAACGCACGATTTATGCCACCGTGGGTGCATAACATGCGTGCTCGGATGGTAAATAAGACGTAGCAAGACCGACCGTGTGGTTGAAGTGTTGTGATTTATTCTAGCCACCATTGAAATGTCAATATGTATCGACTTTTTTGTGCGCGGCGGCGGACTAAATTCGCAGAAGGACATATTTTCGTTGCCCATGGGCAAACAGAAAACGGATAAATTACTCGCTAGTACATCGGAGTTTGCTTTGTCTTAGTTATACACTGCGTTATCTACTATCTGTACGAAGAAAAACAAACAAACACCCAGTGGCAATTAAAACTCGCTTTCCTAATGAAAACGAGCCGCCCAAAACATCAAAGTGCACTTAAAAATAATCGAGAAAATCCGTGTGTTGGATCAATAAATTGCGGGCACCGAGCCGGCCACACCGATAATACGTTATCACAAAATCCTCCCCTTCGCAGGATCGTTAATTTTTACGCACACCCTTGAAGCGAGAGTGAAAGTTGCGCACGGATCACAGCCAAAAACTACACACTCTTGCGGTTAATGCCTTCCGATCGGATGTGTTGGTGCATTTTTTCTCCATTTTCTTGGTACCTTCTGTCAGTCCGTGGGACTGCGACCGTAACTTTTCTAGATAAACATGGCAAATGTCCATCGTACTATTTGGGGGGAGGGTTTTAAAATTTAATGCGTCAGTTCGGGTGAAATTGATTCACCGACCGGAGTACATGGTGGGCTAGCAGTTTATGAGGGTAAAAGTAGATCATGGTACGGAAATGGGTCCTCCTGATGGAGTGGCATTTTAATGGGCAATGTATGTCCGTTTCGTGTTTTCTCCGTTTCAGTTAGTTTTGCTCATCAACAGGAATGGCCGAGCTGGCACGCCTAAACAGAACGACACGAGAGAACCAAAAAATCCCTTCGAGATTTGGGATCCCACAACACGCCGTGTGGTGGTAATTGAAAGCTAATTCATTGCCAAATGAAAATAGTACCCAGTGTAGCTGAAATCGCGGCACAGCAGAACCATCATCAATTTAAAAGTGTCCCCAATCCCTTCCACGTGGGGTAAGACAAACGTATGCGAATCCAACCGTCACATAAACCAGGAGACACATGCAGTACATTTACTTTTGCCGACCTTTAGCACCGCAACTCTCCGTTGTCGAATGCGCCACTCACCACCCCCACCAAAAGGTGTCCACAGAACTACCGGTGTGTGGGAGAAAGCTGGCGCTGTTGCAAATGCTGCACCATCATGTGGCGCACGGTGTGGGGATTTTTTATCATAAAAATTCATAATTTATGTGCGCTGAAAATTTATCCGTTATTTATGCATGGGATTTTCCCGATGTGCTAAATGGGCTCGAGACACACGCGAAACGAGAAAACTAACAGAAAAGTTTCCCTAGCCGCCCCGGTTTGCAACCATCGGAACCACCCGCCGTCATCTCCGGCCATTGTTCGGAGCGTGGGATGGGCATGCACTCGCAGTAAATGTTTGTACCTTGCGTTCGCCACCAGGCGTCTCCATTCTCGTTCCGTCGCAGAGAAAGGATATCTTTGTTTCGCTTGATGTAAAATGCGTTTTACGTTTTTTTTTCTTCTTCTTCACCGTGATCATCACACACACACACATCGCACGCGAACATATTGCGTTGTTTGTTATGCAGCAAACCCAACACACATGTGTGAGGGTGAAAATTAAATTTTTTGTTCGCCACTCAATTATCACCCGAGCTTTATGGTGTTGGGGATGAAATTGGTTTTAAATGTTGCTGGCTGACCGTCCGGTGAATTAATTTTGTTGTGAAAAAAAAATAAAACCCTAACTGTCGTATGATCGTGTGATTCAAGTACAACAAAAGACACTGTCGCCGACGGAAATTAGCACAGTTGACAAAGAGTTGAGCTTTTATTTTTCGCTTTGCTTCGTCCAACCGAGCCCAAAAGACATCCGCTTGTTTGTACGACACGCAGCAGCAGCAGCAGCAGCAGTTTGTGGGTGTATTTGTTGCATGGTTACACCCCCGGGTCGAAACTCTCCCTTCCATAGGTCCTGGAGTACAGCCTCCCATTTGCTCAAACCGGTATGCTCGCTTCCTGTGGCCTTCCCTGCGGGCTGTCCTACTGCTTGATTTATGCTGTACGGCTGCCGTCGTTTCCTTTCGGCGAATTGAATGCTTCCTGCCCATTGCGGTTCTCACACGGTCCCGAAAATGGAAAGCTTTGTCAAACCGTTAAAAGAGATCCCGGGCCCTCGTACACGGGCTTCCCCCTGCCTGGCGATCCGCCATCGGGGCTTCTCGCTCTTTGCCGGATTCTCCGATTTCACTAAGGGGATTGCCAACGATACCATTGACCACACACGCTATGTGATTGCACGAGGTTGACCACACTGCTGGCGCGAGCAGGGGAGGAAAAAGTGGGACAGAGATCATGACAGAAAAAAAATCGTTCGTGTATAAGGCCCTCCCGGAGGGATGCTTCGAAAGGAAATCGAGAGAGAGCGAGAGAGAGAGAAAAAAAAACGATTTAAGAAAAGTGGATAGGCAGTCCGTTTAATTGGGCACTAATGTCAGAGAGCGTGAGTGAGTTTAGCACCCTCGGTGGCTCTGGTGAACCGAACCCAACCCCAGTCCGATAAGCATGAACTGGAAGGCGGAGCAAAAAGGAAGAAAAAAAAAAAAACAACCCGCCCCGCACACATCGGACACGGGCAGCTATGTACTGGCAGGGTCCAGCGACTAGATGAGGCCTCCGCTGGTTCAAGAGAAATGGCTCCGAGGGAAAAAGGTGGAAATCAAATTTATATGAAATTGCTTCCCATCCATCCATCCTGCCACAACCTGGCCGGCGTGCCGTAATGGGAGGTGAGTGGCGGATACCGCGTTTTCCCGGCCTTGCCGGAAAAACGAACCAATCTGTGGTCCAAGATGAAGTCCACCCGGAATCCGGTTGGTCCGGAGAGCGGCCCTCGGCGGGGCAATGGATTGATGGCTAACGGGGAGGAGAAAGTAGCAGACAGGGGGTGGTGGGATGGTGCGGTGCCAAATCGGGAGCTGCTGCCACTGCCGCTGGTGCTGCGGGAGGATTTTAGAACGAAAGTTAGCAAAGGGAAAAGCAATTTAACGATGATGATATGTGAACTTTTATGGAAATTGGTTCGTTCCGGTTGCCGGCAGGGGTTTTAGAGTGCCTCCCGGCCTCGGCGGTTTGCAGCGCCAAATTGGAGGAGTGATGGCGAAAAAAAAAAAAAAAAAACACTCACACTCACAGAGAAAGAAAACATAAAAACCCACACCTCATACGGTGGGGCAAAAGGGCCGCCGAGATTCTGAGAACCGGTGCCATTCTGACAGCCTTCGCGCCATGGTCGGCATCTGGCAGCAGTAGCAGGTCTGCTAACTGGCGCAGGACGAATGGATGGAAACGGACGTGCATGAAAAGGCGATGGGCCGGCCGCTTGTTATCTTGCCGTGAAATTGCTGTCTATGATTTGTTGCTGTCAGATACGGCTATGCCCCTTCCGGGGGTGTTGTATTTTTCGTGAATCAGAAACACTACCACTGTCCGTTTTTCCAATAAGCGAGCGAGTGAGGCGTACGGGTATAGAGCGAACAGACCGCGCTAGTAGTACGGGTTGCTTTTGCAGTTAGTGGTATTTGCTCTCACCTAGACGCGCCCGGAGCCGTTGCTAAGGAGATTTTTCATGACTGCTGCCACTGGCACTGTGGGCCGACATGTTAATGGAAATGCAATTTGGATTTAAATGTTTATGTGCGGCGCTCGTTAGATCGTGATTTTGCCACGGTCGGTTGGCATTGGCTTTCATTTTCTCCTCGCGTTATAAAGCGTTGTGCTCCTCGTTATGGATGAAAGGCTGCGGATGTGGTTGTATCTAACTCGGACTGATGTATGATTATTTTTATGACAGGCACACGTTTTGATCGAGAAGTGATGCGCGTTATTTTTGTTACGTAAAAAAGAGCTATCATTGTCCAAGTAATCAGGGCACCAAAATCCGGTAGTATTGATCCGGCATACCAATGCCAAAATGAGCCAAAATATCTTTCTCTGGTACGTAGCATTCAATCGGCAGTGAAATCACAAGAACGCCTGAAACGAACGATGCATACTGCAGGCAATTTGGAGTACTGCACTAGTAACAAAACCGGTAATTGAATATTCGCGCGACAATGCAGCGCTCCAATTGCGTGTTTAAACACCAGCCCAAATGCGAAACTGTGGGCGCGATTTTCTAAATGACAAGTTTCAGCGCACAACAGCAAAACAAAAAAAAGGAATGAAAAGAAAAGAACATTATAAAGTGAAAACGATCAATTTTGTTGCTCCGAGCGAGCGGCGACCTGTGCTGCCTGTGACTGTGAGTTGCACAGTTTGGGTGGACTCGACCGTTGGGACCAATTTATTGACATAAATTTGGCAACATTTATGAACAATACAGCAATGTCGGCAAATAAACAACGAAACTAGGAGGGAAACCAACAGTCGCAAAAATACACCGGTGGCCAGCTGTATCGCATTTGCTACGCTGCTTCTCGCCGTTCCCGCACTAAATCCGACCGACCGAACGATTCATAAATAATTTCAACGGCAAGAAGGGAAAAAAATGTCGCTCCCCGTGGAATACACCATCATTGGTTCGCGTCAATCGATCCACGCCAATCGAGCTGCTGCTCGGTTAACAGAGAAAACCGACGGCAAAGTACACACACACACGTGGGGGAGTGTAATACGAGGAACAAAAAAAAATAAAATAAAATGGTCGAATCGAGGGACTTTGGAGCAATCCCACCCAATCAGCATATCAGCGCTGAAAGTGCGGAGCTGCGGTGATGGTGCCCGTTCCCGGGCGATGCTCGTATTACTCATTAATTAGCATGGGAAAATTTCGCCCATGATTAATGTATCACGATACCGAAAAACTCAGACCGTGTGTGTTGGGTGGTGGAAAATTCATAAAGGTAACTGAAACGAGCTGGCAGCACATGAATAAGCTGGATGTTGTCGCCGTGAGCGACTTACGGTGTGGTGCGCTATTGAAAACGGATTCTCAACTATAAACGGCTTTCGGCGCAACGTGTCAGCGTAATCAGAGCTGATAGAAATAAGACTATTTAGAGCAGAGCACATGATTGGGGCATGTGCAATCGCTCGTCGTCTACTGCACTTACTAGTCATTATGATGGGGAAACAGAAGTGTGCTTAAAAATGATTAAATATTAAACACCCCATATCGAATCATGTTTAATGTTCACAAGAAGCATGTCTGGTTCGGTTCGTAGTAGTATGCATTCCGCACAATGATGGTATTAATGATGCAACGAAAAAAGCGGTTTGTTGGGAAGGCAACACATATTTCGTTACCGTGAAGGGTTTTTTGGTTATTATCATATATGAAAAACGTTCAGCGAGTAAGCTTTAAAAAATTAAATGATGTTAAAAATTGATTAAAATGCACATATAATACCCTCGAAGCTCCTTCTCATGTTTTGGGGGCAAAAACAACTTTGTGTTTGGCTCAGATATAAGAGCGTATTTTTCATTCGGGGTTGGTCAAACGGCAGCACCGTTCACTCGAGAGATAGCATATTCCAACCGACTTGCTTGGAAGCGAGTTCGACGTTCGGTTACGGTGGTCGGTGGCAAGAAATCTAACATTTTACTGCGTAAATTTGTGCCCCAGCAAAACCACACACTTGCACATCGGACGATGTGTATTTTGTACGTGTTCGCACCGCACAACCATGGCGTACATGGGACAGCCAGTCCAATGGACGAAGTCCCACAGCCAGGCAAGAGAATAAAGATGTACAGTTTGCGTTGGCACAAACAGCTTTGTAAGTAACATTAATTATTTACCAGTTCGCCCTGCAGCCAGGACTCGGGTCCGATTCGATACTAAGTGATGCATCGACTTCGGTTACCGGGCGTCGCCGGGCTTGCTACTGTGTATGTGTGTTTGTGTACCCTATCTTCTTAACACGAGGAGAACATTGGCAGCGTCTATGCGAGTATAAACGCTGCACAAGCGCTCCACGACAATCTTTGGACCAATCGCTGGGAAAATCGCTTGGGGAAACCGCTTCGAATCCATAATAAATGTAATGAACAAGCATCTCATTTACGTTTGCATGGGCAGTGTATCTAATCATGCACCGTCCAGGCACACACACACACACTAGAGAACCGAGCGGACGAGTGGGCGGTTCAAACCCGCCATCGTTCCCGACCATGCCTGCGATTGTCTTCACAAGTGTTGCCGACCTGTGACCTGGAAACGGGTATGTGTAATTGGTTTCTCCGAGCCCAAATGAACCATTAGATTAGACGGTATTACTTACCGCCGGTGTATTTGCCTTCTTTCCACGTCCACGTGTATACCGATCTTGACGGGGAAGGAACAAATGCAGCTGCTGCTGCGGGGAGCTAGGGATAATGAGTAGGACCGATGCTTACCTTCGCTGTTGATGCTGTAGCGTGGATTGGTCATATCAACATGCTTCATGTCTTTTATCCAGTAGATCTTTGGCGGTGGCGACCCGGTTGCCTTGCACTGCATCACGGCCGTATGACCCGTTTCAATTACACGAATCGTGGGGATTTGGCTGATCACGGGGAATCCGGCCGGTGTTTTTTCTCCTGCGTAACGACGTACCACAAGGACGATGGGCACATGGAAAGAAACAACAAGAAAGCTACTAAGTACACACGTTTTTCGATACGACATACGCAGTGGAGATGGGAATGGGACTTGACATTTTCTTGACGTTTATAGCGAAAGAACAACAGAGCTCGACAGAGGAAGGCCCATGCATCATTGATGAGTAAACATGCGGGCGAAACAGCTTGAAGGACATGCTGAATATGGAGGTGGGGGAATCGTCCTTTAAGCTGTTGCCCCCAGCGTTTCATGGCAGCCGATTGATGTATAGTTTTGTAAAAAATAAATAGATACAATAATCGGACTAATGTTAAACATATAAACTTTTCCAATTCCCATAAACAGTTCGGTAATATATACTTTTAAATATTTTAGTTTCATTAGTGATAATATGCCAGCGGGCTGAATTTAATTATTTCATTTCTGTAAGTCATAGCGTTAAATGGTGACCCTAAAAGGCTACTTGCTTCGTGCATTTGCTGAACCGAAAGATAATAACATGTTTCTTTCCAAATTTAGGCCCCCATTTCCTGTTCGTCCCAGTACCCCACAGGTACGGGCAGCTGCTTAGGTATCACGATGTCACATTTCATTCGGTCGGTGTCAGCGACATGGTCGACAGAATGAAGAAATAACTGGACAGCAGCAGCAACGTCCCAAACGAAGGCAGATAATGCGACACGCAGCGGAGTCCTTTTCCGCGTTCGGTCCGACAGCGGGTAATCTTGCGTCAAACACCAGGCCGACATTTCCAACCAACCATTGGTGTGCACATTCAGCATGGCGCACAAGAATCGGCCGCCCTATGTTTTTTTTTTTCACACTTCATTGGAGAAAACTGTCGCTGGGTTCGGAAAATAAATCATTGCGGTGTCACGTCAAAGAAGCACCACCAGTCCGGCGGCGGCTACTATGGCTTTCATGGCGTGGCCATGAAATAGTGGTTGTTTCATTTCATCTCTCCACCGAAAGGAAAGTAAAGGAAGATGCGTAAATCAAGGATAAAGTAGGAAATGTACAGCAAGATGATTATTACATTTTTGCGCTCCACGTCATTTCGATTTCGTTCTAAGGATGGATATAATTTATATTCAACTTGATGGCAGCGGTAGAACCTGAGCGCAGTCGAGCGAATGGAAGCCACAGCAACAGATCACACGATGGAGGAGTGATACGAAAATCTGGCTGTCAACGAAAACTTTGCCCCAGTCAATCTGAAACGCCAAACATTGTGCACTTTTATTGTGATTTTGTGCTGAAATCAAGGACTCCCCAGCGGGATCACTGTTTGAGAATTGTAAATTATACATAAAAGTTGGGAAAAACTATTCAACACATAAGATTTCGCACATCAAGAACTAATTATGCCCAATATGGAAGAGAAAATGCCATCATAACGACAATTAAAATACAAACCAAAACCCGTTCGTACTGTAAAACGATATTGCTTTTCAATAACTCGTTTCGCGGTAATTACCACAGTGCGAGTTACAAGCGTAACGATGTTATACAAATCTGGGTACACCACACAAATAAGCAGATTCCCCAAATGGGTCCCTTTGGATGGCCAGCGATTCCGCTGGATAAACAGATACGCTCGCTCCCAAAACACAAAAAAGGATTCACCCTAGCATCGCAAAACACTTCGTTATGGTCTTGACAGTAATGCACCTAGTCTTTATTTGGTCATTTGGGCACTGTTTTTGTCCGCCGTTAGATGCAGTGTAATTCTTTGCACGGTAAACGCGGATGGGTACGGAAAAGGCCAGGAATTAAGTTATGGGGTTTTGGTGGAAAAATGCTGCGAACCGAAAATATTGCACCGCAGCATCCAGACCATGATGTTTGGGCGTTGGACTGGGCAGCAGCAGCACAACATTCCTGCTCCAAACAAAGTAGCAAATCGTCGCTGATGGTACTTAACGTTGCCCAGACATCGGGCAACACGAGTCTGGGGTCGTTCTCAAACTAAGCAAAAACGTGTATTTTTTTTTCCTTTCTCGCTTTCCGTGGCTTTCCGCAACACCACCAGTGGACTAATATTCTGCTACTCGCATTACACGGACTTGCCATGACGCTCGCAAACTTAACCAAAAGCGGCCACGCGGTTTCTGGTGGCTGACCGAAAAGTGTGTGCAAGATTTGCCGCAGAATTCGGCAATCTTCTCTGTGGCGGACAGCTGTTGACAGTATTTTTGGACAGTTTTAAAACGTAGCCTCAGATGCGCCCGATGGGCACGGCGATGCAGGGCGTAGGATGTATTTTAAAGCATCACGCTCTAGCGACTCCAAACAGGCAGATTCCGTAATAAAGCCACAATTCCTCTCGCACCGTCTAGCATGTTATGTTGGCGCTCGTTACGAAAGCAGTTGCCGAAATTTCGGTGCGGTACACTTTTCTGTTGGATGAGTTTTGGATAATAGTCGATGATAATGCACGCATTCAGTGCGCCGGATAGGCGAACCAGAGCAGCACCGGACCGGGGGGGTTTGCGTCAACAGAATGGGGTTGTTCTTGTTTTCGGATTGACTGTTTGCTCATGGAAATTCATTAAATAACACCACCAGCACACGGGCGAAAAATGTTTATGCTTTCTTCTCTAATCTCATGCAAAAGCACGTCATACAGACGGGTGTATGGTGCAAACACTCGCACACGGTGTGCAGAAAGTAATTTCGGTGCCGTTTTCAACAGATTATTCTGTTTCCGCTCGTACCTAAACTCGTTGCTCAATCTAACGCTGGTGGCAAAAGTTTCATTTAATTAACACATTTTACACGCAAATCTTTCGCATGGCCCTCGGAATGCCGTTCTTTTGTTCGGGAGGGTTCTGCCCGCCTGCAACGAGCGAGAGGCGTAACTTGTGCGATGAGTTTTTTTTTTTGGGAATTGCTCAACGTTACTTTTCGAAAGTCCAAACAACTAAAACACAAACGAAAACAGTACCATCGGCGTCGTCCGTTCAGGTTTCGGCGTGTCTGGTCTGAAACTTTTCCCACTGGGGAGAAGCTATGCCTCAGAATGATAATCTTCGGGCGTCCCGAAAGCGCGACCCACGACATAATGTCCTAGGGCAACAAATAACCGAAATCCTAACAGAAATCATAACAAAGAACCACTCCAGACTCTATCCGCTTACGTATTTTGTGTGACGTCCTGGGGCGCACAGGAACGAGCTGATAAAAACGGAACGACAACAAAAAAAACTGCCCAGCAAGGGGGGGACTAGGGAAACAATACATTTTTGTTTGAGTTTCCACTTAGCAGTCCCTCAGCGAGCTGTTTATGAAGTTAATTTCTGAATAATGTTTTTATAATAGACCTACTTTCTCTTTGGGCTGGAGTGGAGCTCTGTGAGTGGAAAATGACGCAGTTTTACCGAGCGGTGCGTATTTATTTTTCGCCACCACGCTTAGTTTATCTTCCGTCAGTAATTCACTGGGTTATTGCTATACCGAGGCCGGGTTTAGCAATTATCATGAGGATGTAGGTCAGACAGATTTTGAAAATATTCGCCCAAAGGACTGCTGAATAAGATCGAAAATAAAAATTTGCTGTGTCCTTTTTTCTCTTGGTTTTCTTGATCGACATTTTCACATCGTCGACATTTAAGTGATATTTTCAATAAGCTAAAAAGCTCCGTTTTGAACAGCATACATATACAGCAGACACGGGCTATTGAGGTGGTGTTAATTTGCGATAAATTTGATTTAACTTCTCAGCGAGTTTTCAACTGCCAACGGGAGAAGGTTTATGAAAGTTTGCGGAAGTGATTAGGCGTGGTGGTAGCAAAGATCCGATGTGGATGAAATGAATTGTAATGTGTAATGATGATGATCCAATAGATCGAGCAGCATTAAAACGTTAACAATAATGGATTTATACGGATAAAAGAATACCAGAAAAATGTACATTTCAACAGATCAACAATAGAATTTTGGATAATTCCAACTTAAAAAAATAAATATGCGACAATCTTGTATTGATGAATAAGCTGTGTGGATGTAGAACAGAAGAAATGGATACGATAACGCAGTTGGTTTTAAAGAATCATGGTAGAATGACGATTTTATCGTCAAGCTCACGTATTGATACATAGACTTGAGTTTCATAGAAAAGATAAAAACAAAATAAAAAGACAAAATATACTATCTAGAACGCGAATCTGTAGCCTGCTTAGTATCGTTTAAATAACAAATAAATTGTTTTTTTTGTATGTCAAAAACCCTTTTTACAAACGCTGTGTTTAATCAACAGTTTTTGAAATGTAACAAATGAGAAAAATATCACGATTAGAAGTCTAATTTTTCAACAACTAATTTAGCTGGATTTAATCCAGACGCTTCCGATGCGCGAAATAAGTGGCGATGGAAAGTGATCTTACACGTTTGCCAGCGATAGCAAAATGCACAATGAGGCATAACTAATCACTTTCTGTTAATCCTTTCCCGAATGAGTGAAACGGAAAATGTGACAGATTGATTAGCTTGGTTTTGGCTGATGTCTTGGATGTTCATCAAGCCTTGAACAGATTGAATTAATAACACTGCTTTAAAAGATAAATCGAGATAAATCAGATTCTAACCACAATGGATTGTTTATCACGTGATTTATAGCTGAAATAATGGGGATTTGAATAAATGAGGAATCTAAGAAGATCGCTGACTCATGCTTTAGCGAAGTGATTTATAACCCAAAATATCATACTTTGCAGCTTGTGTAATGAAATAATTTAAATATCGTTTAGTTATATGTGCTGTTTTGACCTTCTTTGAAGGTTTTCAAAATGATAGAAGGCTGAATGCATTTTTTTGCACACATCAACATTTACGACATCGGTTACATGCATAGTAGTGCATCTATTCTGTATATGCTAAGCCCAAGGTAGCATAATGTTAATACGATATCGTATTCCGCTAATGAAGTTTTCCATTTCAGGCTTTCGAAAAAGGAACTACTTTGAACGTACTTTTCAATTGAGTTTTTACTGCAATCCTGAGTGGTTGACAAGGATAGTACTTAAAAGGAAATCAAGCTTGCAAAGTATTAAATCTTATTTGCAAACTAGCTCTCGCTCCTGCCGTTCGTAATATTATTTGTGAGCAGCATGGATTATTGTATTTGCCTTTCCACTTGAACGTTTTCGTCGGTCAAGCAAGGTATTTCAACATCCATACGATTTTGTACTATAAACTATGCTATACTAAACTGTTATACTACGCTAAACTAACACAATACATTTCAATAAAGTATGTAATAATAGAAGCAAACTAGTTATAAATTCTTAGTTCAAGAAACAATCACCAAAGAGCGATGTGATTGTGAGAAACAAACAATGGGGAAAAAATATCGTTCAGAGAAATTAGAATGTTTATGCACATTTTCCATAAATAAAGTGATACTGTCGTGTGTATTTTTATGTTCTTGACATTTTTAAATTAGCATAATCCAACGTGTTGCGTGTTGCAATGAAACTGGATAAATAATATATTTGAGACAAATTTTCCATCGTGCTATTTATATGTAAAGCGTAAAAACAAACAAGGTTACATTAATATGCAAACCTATATGAATGTGATTTCACCAACGTCGAAGAAAATGAGAATAAAATCGAATAAACATCTCAAATTTACAGAAACATGTTACATATAATTGAAAAAGGAAAAAAAAACTGCACGAACAACGTTAACGTCTAGCATAATTGAAATTAATTGTAATGGCCGCATTCGTTTGCAAGGAAATTTTCTTTCCCCTTACCATACACGCAAACCCACATCTTGTGCTGCACTAAACAAAGCTACCGATAGTCCACCACGATCTCGTAACCAGTACTGCAATGGTCTTGCGTGGATTTTTCATGGTTTACACGCCCGAACGTCTTGCGGTGGCTCTATTTACTTTACAAGTTTTACTTTGTCTTCATTGGGTTAGTTTTGCTTCGTGCATCGCACACCCGAGCCCTTTGACTGGCTTTCAAGGGCTGCAAAAACTCTCCACCGTAGCAGAAACTGACCGGCGTGGGCAGGGATTCGAGGGCACATTCAACAGTCTCACCAATGAACGAATGAAAGAGGGAAATACGCTCCAAACGGCAGTACCATGTGGTTCCATGAGTCAATAACATATCTCTTCATCTACGATGACCGTTCCCATACCATACTTTCCCGGTGATGCTTTCGTTTCAGGGTTTCTTAGGTCAGGTAATGTATACCCGCAACGTTTGCACCAATCCAAATGAGAAAGAATCCTGTGCATGGAAACCACAAAAGCCAGCATGCAACCGTCCCTAGTTACCACCACTATCGCGGCTAACGATCTCATTTTCGAATATTCCTTCCCCATTAAGCGTAGCGACAGACATAATAGCTCGACTTATCAGAACGCAGAAGGCCCCGTGCAATAGTTTTCCTTAACGGACGCCGTCTTGCCGAAAACTCTGCTGCTCTAGCAGCAGGCGCAAATGGCAGTGGAAGCCGTTCGAAAATGAAACCGTGCAAGTTGTTTTGGGGCAGCCATAATCATACGTTAATTTAGGCTTCTCGAACTCTGACAGTCGTAGTGGTTGTTTATGGCAGTCGGATGTCGCGATTGGAAGGCGTATTGCAAGGTTCTGGGCATATGGAATAGAAGAAACATAGCAGCATGCTCAAGCGGTGAAAATGACGTAACATCGCTATCGATACTAAATTTAAGCAATGTTGTTCGAATGAAACGACAGCGCACTGTTGACTATGTTTTTTGGGTTACGAAAGTGATATTCAGTATATTTGTAAACTTAGTAAGCAAAACAAATTTAAATACACAGAAACGACTTGTTTGTTGTAGTATACTATTTAAAAAAGAAGGAAAAAAATGTTCCTAAAATAATTTCTTGACTTTTATAACATATTAATATACCAATGCAATCAAATGATTGGTAAGAAAGATATAAAAAAAAATTATATGAAATATCACCAATCAAAAGATACAGTTCATCACTTAGCATCTTAATTAAACTACGACTACAGAAAGATCATAAATACTGCAAGGAAACAGAGCTGTTGTGCTGTTATTTCATCGTTTGCTCACATTTTGAAACACCCTGTTTATTACACAATTTAACACTGTCGTATTTCCAAAAAGAGCGTAAAAAGAGTATTCCACGATCGTAGGTGATAGAAGTCAGACTTCTAAGCGCTACTCTGGACAGCTTTCGCATGTAATTCCATTATGCACTTCATAGAAACGAGTGGGTCGTAGCAGCGTGAAAAAATTGTATAACGCCTTCTCGGAAGTTGTACTCTTTAAAACGCAAAACAATGCGCTATTGCGAGGATCCCTTTCTGCGGGTTCGGAAGGTGGTTGAGTGGTTCATGACTCAGGCGTACGCCAAAATCCCGGGTGAGAGTGAAATAAATGTGCGCTGTATCTTTCCACCCGTATGCAAGTCGAAATGTTTGCTTGGAAGAAAAATTGCTCGTATAAAGTGTTATTCCTTTGGGCTGCTCTTTCCTTCTCGCTGTAGCTCTAGGCCGTGCTCCATCACTATCACCCCAGCGTCAACTGGGCGGAAACTGTGCCGCTTCCGCTTTGTGACAACCAAACTTTTCTTTCCAACAAGGACAATGCAAATTTCTTCATTTAAGCAACAATGAACATTGTAACTGCAGGCCCATTTGTAGCAAGGCTTCCAACATTGCGAAACGCCTCCACACTGAGCGTGGTTAGCTGCCCCACGTTACCGTTTGTTCGTATCGCTACCAGGCGTCTCCATTGACGGTACCAGTTTTTATGTAAGGCCGCCTGGTCAGCCATTGTGGATTCGGAGCGATGTTCATTTGCTGCCGGACTCGCAACCGTTTGGTGGAATTTTGTGTTTCATTTTCATGGTGCGGTGTTGGTAGCGGCAGTAAAAAAGAAACCGTTGTTCGACCGTCGTTTGATGCATATTCAAGTGCTCTCTCCGGTTGGCCCCGCTGTTCAAAGGCGTCAACTGCAGGATTGTAATTTTCATTAAAAAAAAGCTTCTACCGTGAACAACTTTACCATCTATCTCGGGTTGCATTACTACGGCGGTGGAGCCATTTTTATGGACTTGTTTGAAAACTTGCAAACCGGACAAAACAGCCCACAATTCCGTTCGCAGCGCCACCAGCGTTGAACGAATGGTTGCGAACGAAAACCATCTTCACGCCAGTATCTTTTCCACGTTGCTCCGAAATCTTACGTATACTCAGTTCAGTTGTGCTTTGGAAGCTTTGCTTCACGTCCTACACTCACGAAACGAACCAGCAAAGTACGGTGAAACACTTGTGCAGTGCACATAAATATAAATGCAAATTCATACAAAATTAGCATAAAAAGAAATTCTGCTGCGAAGTGAATATTTCGAACGGAAAATAAGGAAGACAAGAATCCAGCTTGGATTAGTGTTTCGCTTTTCTTTTATTCTCACTGCATCTTTCATTGGCACGATTGTCCCCATTGCACATTTTAGGGTGGAATTTTGCGAACAATGCTTGGCCAATGATTTTTGGTTAGCTGAGATTGAGTTACCGCAAAAAGGAAAGGAAGCCAACAAGACCAAAAGATTGATTCATGGTGTAGACCACAACTTACGTGCGTTGAATAGCAATTGAATAAATACCATGCATTCATAAGACCGATTAGTTTGATAATCCACTCCTACTACATTAATGGAAGCGGCAATATGAGGAATTTCACTTCCATTGCATTTATTGCTGAATTGTATGTATAGGTTAATTACTTTGCTGAATTCATTTACTAATGTATTATCAAATGTATGAGCAAAAAACTAATAAAAAGGGTTAGGATATTTTATTGTAAAGGTAATGACTTTTGCGCATCCGAAACATATTGATTTAAAATTACGAATTAGCATAAACAATGGAAATTATTTCACGAAATGCAAAATAGAACCTATTAAAGCTAGACCTTACTTAAAGTTCCAGAGCTATGGTATGTTATGGTAAATTTCATAATTTGCCGAAATTCCGATGTTTGAAATTAAACCTGCCAGAATGCATTAGTATCGTTTCGTTTGAGGTGTTACGTTTCAGCTTCGCGTCCGTGCGTACTTTCCGCACAATTCTCTAAGTGCACAGGCATTTGAAATGTACAGGTCACAATTCAACGGTCGTTTGTGCAGAAGTTCATCCAACCGGAGATGAGCGGACAATGCGATGGAAAATTAAAAATTGAAATAGAAATGGATGCACCACAATACAGTTTACAAACAGCGAAATGGATAAAACAAAGCTGCAAATGCTGGCCGGCGCGCTCTATTTTTGTGCTGCATTTTGCATTTCGTGCAACGGCGAATACGGATATAGCCATCTAGAGGCAACAAACATAATGGCATTGCAAATTTTGCATTTTTTTGCGAGAAAATACTGAATTTAGGCTGTGGGTAAAACATTAATTTACGAAATCGTCATTCGAAGATTGAAAGCGTATTGCATTATCGTTGTTTGCTTTTTGTACCATTTCAAGCGACTGATGCAAGAAGATCTATTAGAGTTGTATGAATAAGTGACATGAATAAATAAAACCAAACGATTCACTGATAGTCGAAAATAGTCTGGCACATTTAGCTGCACTTTTTTTTAAATATGAGAAAAACAATAGAACTCGCACAACGGACTAACGATGAATATATTTGTAATGTTCGAATTGAGCTTCTATCTGTTAAAATTAATATACCAGCAATCATAATTCATGAAGAAATAATTTATGCACTTGAGCCTATTAAAAAAGTTCTGCTATATTGAGCTGCCATATTGCAAAGCCAAAAAGATTATATTTTAAAACCATTACATAGAGGGGGGAAAGGATAGGCTCAACTTTGCACTTTATTATACACAATACGCGTCGGCAAAGGGGAGCGAATAAAAATATGGAATTATTGATTCACTTGCTGTTATTTGCCCCTACTTTCTCCCAGAGTTTTAATATCTTTTTAACAGGGTATAGTAAAAAAAATCTCACTAAGCAGTAAATATGTTTCAGATAGTCTAGGGCAAGTGTCGGCAAATAATTCTTAGCAATAAAGAAAAGAATCAAAAAGAATGGAAAGCACAAACCTCAAGCAGCATAAAAGAAAGGCTATTGGGAGAGAACCGCGAGCTGCTGGGAAAAAGTTTGCGCGTTTTTTATGTGATATCCCACTGTTGCTTTATTGTTTTTGTTAGCAAAGCTCCCCTAGACCGCCCACATTTGGCTCTGTTGCGTTTTCGCTTGACCTAGCGGAAAGCACAGCATGAGCTTGTCATCTTGGATAAATGGATAACGTTAGTTGAACCTTACAGCGTTGGAGCTCCTTCAAGAATTACTACCAACGTAAAGGAAACTTACATTTTGACCGTTCACAAAAAGTCGAGCACATTCATTGAGAGCAAAATTGCGAACATCGGGGCATAATTTATGCGTCATATTGTGAAAATATCGCAAAGGTCGAAGGTATAGTTTGGAATAACTTTTCTGTTTGCAAACGAAAATAGCGAAACCCTTTCACCAAACCAAATGACTGTTGAATTGCTCTAATCGTTCTTTTCTCTCTAGCACTTACGCTTTTGGCTTATAAGTAGTTAAAATGGATTAATATTGCACTAATATTTGATACCGTTAACATATTTTCTTTTAAGTAAATTTAATGTGTACACCTTGGCTAGTATGAATTATCTGTGTCTGTTATGAACAGGGCACTTTGGTGCGACTAAAAAGCGGATTAACAAAATATCAAAATAGCGAAGCACTCTTTATTGTTAGCAAAAAAAATTTAAAAGTTTTGTAATCGTAATTTGAAATTGAAAAAAATACAAAAAAAAATGAATCATATTTGTTGCCAAATTTTCTCTTAACATAGTATAAAAATTCACGAATTACTACGAGTAACATTTGAATTCATTTATGATAAAATGTGCAACTTAAATAATATTTTGCATTTATTTTGCATCATTGCTAGGTCGTTTGAAGCCGCATAATATCTAAAGAACGCGAAATGCAAAATGACCGGAATCACGATGCTCGACTAGATTAGCATAATGTGAGGAAATATTTTTAATTAACCATGCAAATCATTTCCCACGTCGACATCATCGTCGTTGACAAGTTTGATGCATAATTTCGGGCACCGTCAAGTGTACGGAAAAGTACCCCAAAATCATTTATCTTGAAAATTGTATCCAAAATAGTGCTTACTCAGCGGAAGGCCAATGTGAAAAGTTTCACTACCAGTGGCTCGTTGCATTCGCGAGGTAGACTTATTGTTCCTTTTTCTTACACTATGGCTGAACAATTTGCAAGAATGCACATCTGCACGGTCTCTGGGATTGTGGGGCACAATTTGTGCACATTATACATAACTTGTCACTTACCTTCATAAACGGTCAGCGTCGCCTCGGCTGAGACTGCATCTCCAACGCCATTTTCCGCCACACACTCGTACGGTGCATCGTCGCGTCCAGCACGCACCGGTTCGATACGTAACATTGAAACTCCATTAGCGTCGTACACCGTGTACCGTGACTGGGTCACTGTAAATATAGAATGCACGCGTGAGAAAGATTGATAAAATATTGCATCTCATGCAATTTGTGATTATTGTTTTCTAGGGAAACAATTCCAACGACGCTATATTATTTTAGACAGTGAATGATTTCTTTATGGTGATGTCAGATGGAATGAAATTTAACTTCCATATTTGATTTGTGGCTAATACATTGAAAAGCCAATCAGATAGAGGAAATTGCTGTTGTTCTGCTATTTGTTATGCAGTACTTACTCATTATTTTTTTGCTATTTTTGCGCCATATAACCGTTGGTTGAGGATCTCCATGAGCTTCACAGAAGAATGTTGCCACTCCGCCAACTCGCACGCCCTGGTTTACTGGTTTTTTGATGATCTCCGGAGGGTCTGTAAATATATAAATGTTCCAAGCATTTAAGTATGGCGGATGGGTATAGATGAACGAATGATTCGGCAACCGTGTAAGAAATTTATATTTTTAATTGAAACTAAAACACGTTTGCGCAATGTTTTCAAATTTTAATAATAGGAAAATAAAACATGGTAATATAAACATAATGCAAGTTAGATATTCGATATGCATAATCAAACTCAAGGATAATAGTTGCAATATACGTTATTCAATAACAGCGACTTGAACGAAATATTATGCAAAAAAACTAAAAAAAAAGATAAACCAAAGATAAAAACAAAGTTATTATTTGAATAATCCTTTTTCGAGATTGATGCGATTGTACGGATGCATCAGCCAATAACTTACGTGTCAGATAAATGAATGGAAAATCCGAAAAATTTCCATCTGCAAATGTGGTTTGAACGGTAACAGAATTCAGTTTCACGAAATGATGGGCGCAGGAGGGATATTTCGCACAACTGAATCTAAGCTAATTTCACAGCGGTATAATGACGTAACGTTCCTTCACATACATGTAACACAAATTTGATCACTACCCGTCTTTCGATACCGATTGGAATCCTGCCTATCATTAGCGCGTTAGGAAACGGTACGTACGTAAATGCTGCACTGGTTGCAGGTGTAATACATTAGTTTCCTCCTAGCGAAGATTTATGGAGATTCCATTTTTATAAATGCTCATTTTTATTACTTTTTGGCTCGATCGCAGCTCCTACGCACATCGTGGGTGATGCAGGATGGAAAGGAAACGAGGAAAGGATGTCGAAGAGTTACTGCTAACCGAGAGAAGCTGCTTCGAACTCGCAAAACCTTAGCGGAAATTGATGATACACGCCGTGTCAGTAACCTGTCTTTCGACATGCTATAGGCATCCGTTTTAATGGGCGCCAGGAAGTGTTGGCAAACATTGAAACAAGGCTTTCATATTTATTCATCCTTTCGTATGGAACCGATTGAAAAACGGAGTAAAGCGCGCGTGGTTTAAAAAAATATATCTTTGGCTGCTTCCTACCGCGCAGGGATACACGATGGCTCGGTTTCGACTCACTCACGCAGTGGTTTGGTACGATTCGAACAGTGAGGACTTCTACTGACACCCATACGAACTCGTCGCTCGGCACCGCACGCAAGATTGATGACTTTTATACGAGATTTGTGTACTAATCGATTTCAACTTTCTTTCACCGAAACAACGGAAAATCCGGTATGCGCCGCCCGTTGGTGGCGCATTCTTCATGCCGCTCAAGCGGAGCGAAAGTGATTTTAATCGTTTTCGGTTTATGTTTGTTTCTCAACACTTCTCCGCCAAGCTGCACATTTCGGCGGGACGTGTTTTGTCCGCCCTGATCGAGACAATAAATTTTCCGAGAATATAAATTTGCATATGGAGGCAACGGGGGATTAAAGGCAGATTAACACCAATTTCATCTTTTCGAGCAATGGATTTATTTTTAATATCAAACTTTGTTCGTGTGGGAGACGAACTTTGCTCAAGATTTCCAAGCTCCACAAGGGTGTTGAAGCTATACATCTTCTGTAAGAGCTAAGGAGAGCCAAGAAAAAAGCTACATGGCGGATATTATAGGCCTTTGTTTAAACCATACTTTATTCAGAAATTGTAGCTATAATGAAAAGGCGGCAAATATTGTAGCTAGAATGCAAGGAAACATCAATCAATGAAGAACAATGACAGAAATTTAACAAATATTGTTCGAAGTTAGTTGAATGACTTAACGAATGCGCTAAAATTTCGATAATATTAACATAACTCTACTAGCAAAAGCAGTCAAGCAGTGCATCCGACAATTGAACCCCAATGCTTTCATATTTGGATACAAACGATGGTTACCGAAAATCGAGCATCGACCTAATGATGAACAAAGAACAATCCAAGGAAGCAAAAAGACACCGCAGTTAACCTAGCACTCGCACGCAAACAGCAGAACAAACCCACATCCGCAACAGCGCTGGATGCCGGTCTTCACCGTGAAGATAATGTTCATTGATATGAGCTTGAAAAAAGGAAGAAAGAAAGAAGGAAATCTTTGCTTCATCAAAAGCGCATAGCGTGGGGCCAGAACACAAGGCCAGAAAATTGACGAAGCCTGGCCACAATAACGAACCGACGACGAAAGCGGGGAATAGGAAGCCAAATAAAAAGATGGCGTAAGGGGGACGCCAACACGGTATTCACGGCTGTTTGGTAAAATGAAAAGATAATGTCGACCTAATTACGTTTTCATCTTGTTGTTTCATTTGATACAAAGGAAAACTCCAAAGAAAACTCGCCCGGATGAGTATAATTCGAAACCAGGAGCACGAAATCAAAGGTATGTGGGTCGATGCCGGGTCGGCGAGAGGAACAAAAAACAGATCGCCCCATGTTACGTGCCAGGGGGCGAGCGAGTGAGCAAGCGAACGAGCTTGCGATTGTGACAAGAAAGAAAGGCCGGATTTATATGTTGCGACGGAATACAGATTTGCGCCCATTGCTCTTTCAACAGCTTTTCGGGGCCGCTGATAAGAAGATCATCTCGCTTTGCTTTGCAATCAAATGAACGTTCAGTATAATTGCCACCACCATCTTTCCATTTGCATTCCAGCGGCGCTATGGGTTTCTCCGGTTCCGTCCCCACCGTTCGTTCGCCGCTCTCGTTAATCCTTGGGTGGGAAATCTTTGCGGGATAAAAATATGCGGGCTCGGCAGGACGACCGTAGGCGACGACGCTGACGCCGTTTTAGAGCGTTCCGTGAGCCATTTTTATTCAAATTAGATTTTCAAAGACTCTTCCAGTGCGCCGTTTGAGGAAGCGGGCCAGCAGAGCGGACACAGACGTATGCCAGCCATACACTGTATTCGGCCGCAACCATCAGCAGATGTACCGATAGCAGTAGGTAGCCCGGAGGTCAAAGGTAAACACAGCGCACCCAGCGGAACGAGTTCGCCACCACCACGGTAGCACCACGGTGCCGGCACGGCCAGGATCAAACAGAATTGCTGATCAACCGCAATTAGTTCGGGCAAGTTTTGATTAGGACCCTCTATTTTCATCTGTTTTCCTGGCAGCGACGCAGCGTGGTGACGACCCCACGTTGGTTCGCCTACGGCAGTGCCGCGGGATGGACACGGGACACGGTCGAAAATTCAGAAAAGACTCACCGAAAACAACAACTGGCGAAATTGTCGACCATTAAATGAGGATTATTTCCAAACAAACCGCAATTACCCGCGCTACACCAACGGTAACAGCGCACCAAATCCACGTTGACCTGGCGAGAGCAAGTAGAATTGACTTCCGGCGGGGTCGCGCGCGAGTACGCTCGATGGTGGTATGATAAACTGCGTATCGGACGCGGAAAGCTAGATGTGGAATTAATTTGAAACAAATTGCCGCGGAAAGGATACGTGACAGCCGTGTAAGCAATTAAGGCAGGGATCAAACCCTTTCACGCATTTAGGCGCCAATTTGCCAGCGCAACCTGCGGTACTATCGCTATACGTATGGCAACGGGTTAATCTCGGTCGTCAAAAGAAAACCTATAAGTTCTATATGCTACAATAGCACGTGGATGCTTTTACTTTAATCCTTCAATTTACCGCCACAACTGGACGTACACGGAAATGAAGGAGATTAAAATGAGTGGATGTACATTTATACAACATCAAAAAAAAACCAGCAAACTACGTGCAATTGGGATTCGTTAAATGCGGATAGAGAATGAGCGCATATCGGTTTAGGTGTTTCATCATAAATGTGCTATTTGGAATGATTATTGCCATTTGCAGTATTTAGGCGTTGAAATACGAACATATAGAAACGCTTTCTTTAACGCCATAGTGACAACTTTGCTTTCTTATCACGACACTGTGTGCTACTAAACTCCTGCTGTGCTTTTATTACAACAAACCGGAAAGTGAACTGGAAGTGTTCACAAACGCACCACGAAATACGTAAATCATGCGTCATCATTACCGAACTGCAGAGTGGCGATTCTTTCAGAAGGGTCCCGATTGACGGGCAATCCTTTTTGGTGCAATAAAAAACATTTCGAAACCGCCATCCTTGGGTTCAAAAGGAGCTTGTTATTTCCATTTTGCACAACGCAGGCGCTAGTTACACAACCACATTTATAACTGCCTCTAGCCTGGAGCCTTATCAACAGCAACGCTGTGGTGGTCGTTTATAATTAGGACTGTTTAGTTACTGGAAACTAGCGAACATGGCTTCACGGCCGGTCGGCAGCCATAGTTTTGAGACCACTCGAGTTGAGCGGTTCCTTCTAGCGTTCTTACTCCTCCAGTGCAATCTGATGGTGAGCTGGCTGGCAATCCGTCACCTTCGACTGGCCATATCACCCGCGGTGTCCTTCCTCTCACGGTGCAGCCATGATTCCACGAAAGGTTTGCCCGACCTGGGGTTGACGTGTTGTCGCATTCGGCAAGGTGTACGAAAGCGCAAGGTACAGAGCAGGCAATCTTAGATGACGCAATCAAACCGTCACGCGATCGAGGCATAAAATTAAGTATCCATGCAATGGCCACCGTTGTACGAAGGACCGGGAAATGGGCGGTACTCGTGGGGAGCTTTGTGCCTACAGTGGTGACGGTCAGTTGTGGTGTGGTAGTAGCGTTGGCTTGTTAAGAAATTGGTGCCGAATGGCACCGAAGGAAGTACCCTATCCCATTCGTTGCTTTGGCGGATCTGATAATAAAACTTGCCAATACCGTACATTACGACGGTTGGGGCTTTCATTACAGGATCGTCTTGAGAAAATGGACAAAAAATTATGGTTTACTTAATGCGGTATACTTCGCAGCGAGCGTCGATATAGCGCTGTATGTGAGGAATTAAAACACATGTTGCGGTTGTCTTATACACACAACATAGCATTCACTCAAAACCACTCCAAGTGTCAGAATGTACATTAACGGGCGAGGTTGAGCACGCTTCTTGAAAAAGAGAGTTAATTATTTCTTTTGCTCAACAACTCACTATTTATTTAACATGATAAGGGGTAATTTACACCTCAATTATATTAGAAAAATTGCTTGAGTTTTCATTATTTAAAAGCTAATACAACATCTTGCAAAAGTTATTGCAAGATATTTTTATTGATGTTTACTTGCAACCAAACTCGCACTATGAGTTTGCTATCTTTTGATTGCATTTAAATGTAACACTAAAATTTTTGCATCAATTTTCAGTCTGGAATACTTTTCGAACTACAGAATGCAAAAATGTATTGCGTGTTTAAGGTTTGTCCTATAAACACCAACGTCAAAGATAGACGCGTACAAAAGTTGTTTATAGACCTCGCTCAATATTTGCCAATCAGAAGCGCAATCTGCGCGTTTTATTGAAACACCGTTTCTAACCAAGAGCAAAACGGATAAATCGACCAAAACAACGTGTCTCTTATCCACCTTTTACTCTCTCGTTCTCTCTTTTAGATTCTTTGCTCTTTCACCCACACAAAACAGCTACGTGAGGAGGCTCCATAGGCTGATGATGGCGGCGAACAGAAAATGGCTCAGACACCGCATGCACGATAGCAATTTTTCCATCTTCTCAATAATGATATGTAGCAGCGCTTAGCGCTAGATGATTCGCCATGACTGACAGAGTCCCATCGAGTGTAAAAGGCCATGCAATATTCCAGCCTGACTATCCCAGCAGCACACACCGGAGCACCATAACAATCAGCAAACGAAGCATTATCACAACTTTGAGATGAGAAATGGCACGCCGTTCCCTAGAGGTGCCATCCAAGATGTTGACGCCAAAGGATCGAGGATAGTGCTATTCGGCGTGACAAATGGTGACTAACGGTTGTGAGACTTTTCTAGAAATTGCCACAACACACACACACACTTCTACTATGCTGCAGCGTGGCTTTTGCGCCTGAGGATTTCTCTGCTTCGGCGGACAGAAGAAATGAGCTCTTTTTCAATTTTTTATTTCCTTCCTGACAACTGACGGTATCGCTTGTCACATCGTGTGTCTGCCATCGGCGAATCGTGTCGTATATTACGTTCGAGCACTTCTTGATCGCTTTTTTATAGCAGCCCCAATTAAGCCGAGCGTCAGGGAGTTCCTATTAATCAAAATATTAATAACCGATCTAATGAATAATCTCGGATGGCATCACCGGGAAGGTTGAGAAAAATTGTGAACTATGCTCTTCACAATAGCAATTTCTCACGAATCTCAACTTCATTAATGGTGCAGAGAAATCAATGCATAAGATATATTAATAATATTCTATCGAATAGTGTCAAATAAAACTATACACAAAATACAATTTTCATACCACAAAAAAAAACCTATGCATGTTTTGTTGACAAATCAATCATCGATCGTTTCATTCGTTATTCGACGTAGAATCAACATTGTTCGAACCGTTTAGTAAATATATAACGCGTCATTTTTTGTGCGGTGAAATGCTCACTCAATAGTTTTCTGTACATCTGTTCCAGGAAGCTGAGCAGCAAAGAGAAAAACAAAACCTGCACAAGGCAGAAGCTAAATGGTGAAACAATTTTCAACAATACTTCAAAATATGCTACGTATGCAAATATTGTATGAAACCATCGGTACCATCCTAGAGAGCACGTGTTCGTGATGAATTCTGCATGCAGCGAGCGAGCGGAGAGTGATTTTCGATCAACGAGACTGCCGGTACTGCCGTTGATGCTTTGGTGCTACCGGGTGTACAAATCTTACCTCTAAAAGCTACGCTTAGCGAGGATTGAAAGAATTTGCCTTCCACCGTTTGGGACATCACGCCGGGCGGGAATACATCCAGCAGCGCTGTGATCTCTACCTTGGCAACAGCACTTGCTGTGGAAAGTACGAGTGCACGTCTGGGAAAAGTAAATATCGAAAAACGCGGTAACAAACAACACGACACCACTTGGTGCACCGGGCGGATGAATTTCATCCGCAGCCAAACCGACGAACCACGCCGGAACCTGCTGACGCAGTTAGCACTTCAAGCCTGGCGCTGTTGTCCGAAGGCGAAGCCTTTTTCCCAGCTCTGCCCTGGGTGTTGTTCGTGTGGATTTCTCAACAGCAGCAGTAGCAGCAGCATCAGCGGCAGCTGGCGCATTTGATGCGATGAAGAGGGAATAAATTTAAAAGCTAAACAATTTTCATAATGAAAACCATTCTGTGACCCGTGCGCAGCTGAGGCTCAGGTGCAGCGGAAAGACAGGGTTCGCTAACGCAACCAGGACAAAATCACCGATGAGAATGCCGTTGATGATGATGAAGATCGGAAAGCGTAAAAATGAGAATGATAGCGAAGCGTCGTGTGCGCTCCGTTCATTCGCCAATTGTTTGCTGAACCATCTTGAATTTGTGTAAAATCGTTGCAGCGTTCAACCATCCTCGGTACCATTTATGCGATGCTGCTTACACACATACACACAAACACACACACAGCACGCTTCTTTTTCCAAGTGCCACCAAACAGCTCTTCAGGTGAAGCCTGACATACCAAGTATGGTTTCTATTCCAATAACACGGCTAGTCAAACAGAGATGATAAGAAAATGTGTTTTTTCATTCGAAAATAATAATCATGCAGAAAACGTTGCATATTTCTCGTGTGAGCACACACATGAGACAGTTCTATGTGTTGCGCATAGTTTACGTTATCTAGATGATTTTGAAAGAACTCGCATCTGTTTGGTTGACTGTGGTATGGAAAACACTTGACTGATGGGATCATACTTGGGAATATACGTGCGAGCGCCACGTTGCTAGAAAGATGCTGCGGAACAACCGGGAAATCTTGTCCGTGACATCAGGTAAGAATTTGAAACGGTACGGAACCAGGTTGCGTTTGCATCTTTTAGCAAGCAGAATCGATACAAAAAGTGCCGCTCAGAAATGCGAATAGTGGTTGTATGCTTTGCCACCTTCTTTGAAATAAGTTCAAATGCAGTGAAAAATTTACAATAACCAAACACAAACATCGCTTAAACGTACCGTGGTAGAATTGTTTAAAACGAAACTGTAATTTACAGCGAATTTAAAAACTAACGTAGCTAAAACTATTTCGCGCAACTTCCTTGCAAACACAACGTCGCTCGGAAAAAGAGATACGCTAAACGAAAATGCTTCGCACGTACGTCTGTATTAAGCTTGTTTTCGATACTAGAACGCTTTGCAATGCCATCAACTGGAATGATCTGATATGGGTTTGCTTACCAGCTGCGTTTTGTTGTATTCTACCAACGGATCCATTCGGACAAAAATAGTGCTCGCGGCAAGCGAGCTGCGTGTACTTGGCTCGTTTGCGAGCGCATCTATCCGTATCCATGAGCACACCAGTGATGTGTATTTGCGGATCAGCTAAGAGAAAATGACACAACACACCACTGCATTGCGACGAACTGGCTAGCAGCTCTTAACTGGGGATGCTGCTCGAGTAGCATGCAAACTCGTTGCACCGCGTCTGCCAGCACTGGCCGAAGTTGGCAAAAGGTCTTGAGTACAGTCGAGTCGGACGCTGCAAAACCTCCGGTAGGCAGCGATGTGAACGAAGAAGCTAATGCCGTGGCTCAATGGGCTACAAAAAGTGCCGGGCAAGCCTCAAAGAATCATTACAAGACCAAGCGGTAAACCTTTGTTGCGAGCGAAAAATCAAACGAAAAACACTGCCAGCTGCCTACAACCGTCGGCAACAAAGGAAATGGAAATTATTTTGAAGAGCCTTTGCGACGGCCGGCGTGTAATAGCGGAACAGACCAGCACCGTTGGAATGCGAGTTGATCCTGCTCTTGCCCGGCTTCTACTCAATTGAGCATTCTCATCCGTACTCCGGGACTAATTAGAGGCTCATACGAGAAGGTAGCACTTACATTAATATCTTGGTTATGTGTACCAGCAGTTCCAACGCAGTTGCGATGGCGTTCACGCTTCGCCTTTGCGTCGCAAAGAACTTTCTGGTCTGGTTTCCAAGCACTAGCAAGTGGCAGGCTAGCATCCGAGTGAGCTGATTTTCTTCCGCGAAAAGGACACTTTCACCGTGCGTTTTGACATCAAACGGAGCGGATTTGTGGTGCAAGTCTTGTGACTGCGCCAGCCACTCGTCGTGTCATTGCGTCCGTCAACACTTTTTCACGTATGCTTGCGACGGTTTAAAAAGTCTTCTCACACCTTACGCTTGCACATATTCCGAGAATGCCTCCCAAAAGCTGGCGACATTCGTTGCTCTGATATCGTGTTTAATTTTTACCATCACCACATGGCAAGAGCGAGGTGTACCGTGTGTCGTGCTTCGCTGTGCAAGAGTACTCTGAACGATAAACGCTTTGTAGTGTGATACTGCAAGCATTTCGGTGGGTTCTATTGCAAACGGATTGTGCGCCGTTGATGAAATAAAAAGATACAACAAACAACAGAAGAAGAATGTGTACCTTCCGCATGCCTGACGAGAACGAATCAGACGAGCTATCTTGGCGATGAAAAAACGGCTTTTGCTCCTTTAATGAAAATTTCACTATGATTTTAGATGTCAAAATTCAAAATGTTACGTTAATGCTCACGAAGCAGGGCAGCAGCAATAACATCCGAACCGTAAGATGGAGAAAGAAGGTCAAAGAAGGAATAAATCAACTGCTAGAAATGCTAGAATAATTTTGCACAACACGACTTTTCATTGTGGGAGTGCGAATGACAGCCATTACGATAATGTAAACCAGTTTTTGCGGGTGTCACTCAGCGCAACCTACTGTAACATTGAGAAGATAATAAAAAGGGGTGTTACGAGATAATAATATAGCGATTTTTGTTTTTGTTCCCATGTTGTATGAAAAAAAAAAACTAAAAGTAAAAAGTAAAATGAAATGTGCAAGAGTCCTACATAAAACCCTTTTGTATCGACAAAAAATAAACGAAATAGAAACCTTTCTTTCTGACCTTTCCTGTTTACTTTGAATGGTAAAAAAAACAGCATAGCAGATGACGAAGGAATATCAAATTGAAGCAGTCTAATTTAGGTGTTTGTTTTAGTAGTATCCATCAGAAATCGTTGTCAGTGAGTATTACTGGGAACATTGGTTTGAATAAAGTGATAGGTAGGTGATACTAGTACAATGTTAATGAAAAAATTCCAATTAATGTTCGATGGTAAAGTTAATTGTTATAAGTTTGCTCTAAAAACGTGATAATTAAACTAGAAAAAAATCGCGACGAATCATCATTATACTAGCAGTAATAACAATAAAAAATCGAACGACGAAGGCGACAGATCTGAGAGCAAAAAAAAAAACGTCACAACTAAATAGCCAAAAGGGAGACGAAAGCGCAAACGACGAGTTTGGCGCACTAGGTCGTCCGCAGCATCGCCCGGAAATTAGAGCCATCGGTAGATCCCGAATGTGCCGGCACATTCAACGTGATCGCCCTAACTGCGGATGGTCTCAACAGGGGTGCAAAGAACACAATCATAATAATGTTGCACACACCACGTCGTCTGCGCGTTCAACGGTCGGTCTTGCATTGGTCGAGCTGTCCACCGTTTGCCGTTCGCTGCTGGCCAGATGCCATCGCTCTTTTTCTTCGTTAGCTCGCGCGTTTCAGAAGGAACTGTTGATAAAATGTTTATGTGCTTCTGATAGGTCATTAAAAGTGATTGCATTCCAGTGGCAATTTCCCATTGAAACAATGGACCCTTCCCACACGCCCTCCATTTTTTGTTGTTGTTGTTGTTGCCGTGAGTGTGTAGTGAAACGAGGGAGCGTCTATCGCAGTGTGGCAAATCTAGGAGGAAGAACCGACGGAAGCTGTTATATGAATTCCCGCGGCTGTTATTTGTTAATGACGTGCCAATTTTATATCGGTTGCAATTGTTGGATAAGCTACGCAGCGATAAGCCACGCTACTTTGTATTTGTCTATTTTGTGTTGGAGAGTTTTTAATATTATCCTATTGCATGGTTACCGTAGAAACTGCAGCTTTTTCAGCTAAAGGGTTATTTTAAATAGTGAACACTACATGAAGTCCTAAAAAAACTTCTATTAAAATAAATTCCATTATTGCAAAAACGCCTTTGACAGATGCCTATGTTATTTTATGTGCTTTATAGAAACGAAACCAATATGTAAACGGTAATGTGAAAATACATTACAAAAAAAGTATAATCGTATTATATAAAGCCTGAGATAATGAAAACAGGGGAGGAAATGTTCATTGGTTTCGAGTTTCTAGCTGAATAAAAATCAAGCATGTAAGTTTGAAAACTAAATGGCTTTACATTGGATGTTCATAATTTTGACTACTTTATTCTATTGTGCAATTGGCGAATTAAACAGCATATTATACATTCCAATGTTCAGTTTCTGCGAACGACGAGCGAATGAGTTGTTTAATGTGCAATACGTCCGAACCAACCGGCTAGTATCTTATCTAGAGCGCAACCGGATCGATCTGCATCTACGTGGAAGGGATCAATAAATAAATGGCCTTCCGGGCGTCCAAGTGCGACACTGCCGAGAGACAGCCTCCACCCTGCTCCTTGCCATTTCCTTCCACACTGAAATGGGGAGCTTTCCTGAGAGTTTCTCGGTGGGCTCTCGAAGCCGTTACCTCAATGGTTGACTCATGAATTTGTGATCTGGAGAGCAACCGGGCGATCCCAGAGCCCCAGTCCGGAGCTCGCCCGGGGACTCTATATAATGCATTCGTTCGTCGTAAATTGCATGTGACGGTCAAGCGTGCAAGAGGATAAACGTTCTCGAACTTTGCACTCCAAGTGCAGAAATGGGATATCGGACGAGACCTTGATGCGTTCGACGGGGGGGCTGGTCGAGTCCGGTACCAACATTTTTTAGCAACTTCTCGGCCACTCGGGTGCACATCTGAGGCAGATGGTCGCTATACCAGGTGCGCTCAATGTTAGGCGAGATTACCAACAGCCGTACACCGGAGGACGTTCCCACAGCCACAAGCTGGTGCTTCCTTGGCTAGTCTTCGGATCGCTCCCTGTGCGCCAGATTGTGTCTATTGGCCGGAAATAGCAAACTCATCCGCTAACATACGCTTCTTCCCGGTGCTTCCGCCAACGGGTGCTCCAACGCATCGGCGCTCTTCGTGAAGACCCGGGGAGTTACGACCGGTCATACAGGCTGCTGCCGCCGGGATTCCTACCGTCCGTGGACCGGATGCTTTTAATGTGTTCACTTTTTCCGTGTCATCCGATAGTCCGTCGGTAGGTGGATCCAGCTCTGAAGCATTAGATATCGAGCACAAGACACACAGCTACACAACGAGAAACTTTCGCCCGGAACCGCTCGGAAGCGACCATCCTTCTCCTTCAACAGCTGATGCTGGTGATGCAGAATGGAACACACACGCCCGCCGACGGAGGAGAGCGTCAGATAGTCAAAAGCTCTGATTTCTCAAGTGCAACAGCACCACCAGCTATCGAGTCTGGTCAGTGATGGATTTTCGTGGAGTTTCTACTGATGATGCTCCAAGCGTCCGAATCGCCGCTCGAAAGCTCCATGTGGTCGCATGTCGCTCGACGAAGACCAGTCGGAGGACAGGACGAGTCCAAGGCAAGTCGTTGGATATTTCCTTCACATGCTAAAACGTTCTTCGCCTTTCTACACCCTAGCCACGGACACACGAGCTGCGTTCTCACTCGCTGCGAACAACGGTGCATCTTTGCCCGATGCACCGATGCTTTCCGTTTCTTTTCCCAATCTCCCAATGTTTCATTCCATTTGCGCTCCGTCTCCGGTGAGCAAGTAGTGCGGGTGATGAAGGGAAATCGACAACGAGCGGTTGCGACTGCCATCCCATACTGATGGCGTTTCTTGGGCCGATGCATTTGGTGCAGGCAGTACGAAACCATCAAACCGTAGCGCTAGCTCGTTCGTTTTTTTAAACCGTTTTTTTTTTCTCTCTCTCTTACCAGCAAACACACTTTGCTGCACTCTGAGCGTCGAATCGTTGCTGATGAACCGAAACATCCATTAACAAAATTTATGTTTTATTCTACTTTATGGTCTATATCTTTTGTGTAAGTGCATACCGAAAAATAAATCTCATTCCTCAGCTAAACTGTGGATCTTGGATTACGTACAAGAGTATTAATACCTCGAAAGGTCAGCTACTCTGACTGATGAGAAAGAGCGGAGGTACGAACAGATTCAAGGTTCTCAAATGTACTGCAAGATTTATAGCAAGTTGCTCACAAACCAATTTTTTTTTCTGTTGAGCGAGGTGCATAGGATCGGGATCAAAACGAATGAGTTTAGAAACCAAGTAAAGAATTGAAACATGTGCAACGTTTGAATTTCTTGCTTGCAGAAAAGCAGCTAGAAAATTGTGTGTTTAATGATGCAGGTAATATTTAATTTTCTCCAAATTTTATCATTTTTGAAGGCTAGAATTTGGAGCAGGATGTAACACAAATCCGCGCAAATTACCAACAACAATAGCGACGCCACTGCTCCCGAACGCTCTAGTCTTCAATTATTGTTCATTCTCGAGTGCCGAGCGCAGAAGTTATTTGACAAAAATCTAGAAAGAAATTAACTTCCTTGCCTGCGCCGTAGCTGGGGGGCTGTAACAAACGCTACCCCAGCCATCGGCTCTCTCGCATGTTCTGCACGTTATTGTACACTTTCTCTAATCACCGTGTTGCGTGTGCTATTGGGTCTGACCTAACTAGTGCCGGAGTGGAAGTGCCTACGCTGGCAGTCACGGTTAATGTTTGACTTTTTAATTGCCTTGCACGCGAAGCTGACCGTAGTCGCAAAAGACTGGCTGAACATTGTATCGGAGAAGGTCGACCCGTCATCGATCCGCTAGAGAGTGCGCGATGTTGGGACCCTCTAATGGCCTGACGAGTTGCTTAAGTGATACAGCGACCCCCTTTGGGGCCACGACGGCTGGACGTGTCAAGGAAGTGGATTTCCGATTATAATGAAACTGCTCATTCGTTATAAGCTGAGAATTTGCTCTTCAATCAGGCAATAAAAACGAAAAAAAAAGGCCATAAAGAGTGTTGAGATTTAGACCCGTGTGCGTGAACTCGACATTTGGAGTATTATTACGTACATCATTTATCATCCAAAATATCGTGTCTTTAAGAGTCAGCAGAATAAAAACATAAATTAACAAAAAAACTCCTGATGTAAGACGCAGTTTTTTCCTGCTCAGGGTTGCGCTAACGAATCGCATTACTAAAAAAAGTTTACAAATATCAACGGGTACTGAGCTGCGGGTGATTTTCGAAAAGCAACAAACAAATCAAACTATCTCAACGGTTGTTTCACAGATCGCGAAAACGCTAGTCTTCAAAAGGTAGCGAGTTATTTACACTTCATCCAATTAGCAGTTCCGCTCAGTGCGTTGGTTTATCGATTTTACTGGAAATGAATTAATGCAAACAAATTATCCAATTGAAATGTAGATTTACTTTCCGCTCGATCGCACCGGCCTTTCTCGCTGGAGACCCAAGCGACGGGCACAAGGATACCCGTAGAACACTTTGCCTGTGTTTGTTTGCCCACAGTGGGAGATGCATCAAAAGTAGGTTAGAAAATAGTATAAAAACTGCTATCGATTCTAGCTGCGATAATTGTTTTACTTTCGTGTTTTACGACCCAAATCGTCATTTCGATCTAACAACCAGCCACAAGCTAGCCACCTAACAAGCCAAATTGGTGCTTTTTGTGATCAAATCAACTAAACGATCTTGTGTAAATTGTGTGCCAGAGGCATGCGATGGGAGAACCTCTACCACGAGTTTCAGAGTCACACCGGTGCAAAAAGGAGCGCAAGCTGGAATTGAATCTTATTGCAATCTTTTTTTTTATTCACTATGAAACTGAATTTCAGGGTTTCTCTTGTGCAAATGGATACTTTTATTTCTTGCTCGACGGCAACGAGTTGAAGAAACAATGTGTTTTTACTCGCTCGCCATTCAAGGAACACAAAATAACGTGTCGAATGTTTAAGGAGCGATGAGAAAAAAAAACACTCTGACTATGACCGGAGGATATCGGTAGGATAATGATATTCAAACAGATGAACCGATTTCAATCTCACCACGAATTTGCCTGCTTACTTACTCGCTCCTTTGGGACTACGGAAAATGTAGAAGAGAGATATCGATTGAACGAAAAAATAACACCACGACGAACCGCTATCAATGCCCCTTGTTATCAATTCTCATGGTGATTGGAATCAAATTCGTTCCATGAGAGACCCTTACCGGGCAAACGAGTGTCCGAAGCGGGGAAAAAGGCCATAATCTTCTTCATTGTAAATTAAAAAAAAATGCTGTGATATGAAACAGACACCAAATCAATTCAGTGGAAAAGCAACGGGTACAGTGGTTATACATTGTTTTTTGTCGTTGTAAAAATTCAAGTATTCAGATGAAAGCGATAGATGCTCAGGTGTAATAGCTAAGCTAACAGTGTTACAAGCAGACAGTAAGATAATATTCAAAACTTTTGCCAAGTAAACTTTACAAACGATAGTAGGAAATATTTGATAACATAACGCGCCTGTAAAACCAACCACTACACGACCTGCCGGCGAGTATTTCCCCTCAATGCAAATGAAATAAATAAACGATAATTTTTCGCTCAACTACCTGCGAAAAAAACACCGTGGTGTAATAGCTGAATAGATAGATAGGAAGATAGTAAGACTACAAGCGAAACGTGTGCCCCCAAGGAACCTTTTTCACCGCAACTCCCGCATGCATCCTCTGTCATCCCGTTCGTTATCCGATGATCGGCTTCCTGCATTCTGCGCGCGGAGAGCGAAAAAAAAAATATATACGTTGCTGTGAAAATAATTCGAGCGTTATGTTTCTATTCCCGCTAACTGCCAAGCCGAGTCAAGCCGAAAAGTGTACCACACTCCCCCAGCGCGGTCGTACAAAGCTAGTGCGAAATCCCGGCAGAGCCCTGTTAGCGTAAAAGACAACCTCATCACCATCAGCATCAACGAGGCCGATTATTGCACCCATTTCGATTCCGTGGGCTTGCTTGATAGCGGTTGATTTGAATATGAATGGCGGCTCGTCCCGGCACTGGAAGGCAATCATCTTTCTTGCTACATTCAGCCATTCCGCGACCACCCGGGGGCTGCAGCGGTTGGTGGGGAGAGTGGGAGGGAGGAGGGGGGGGGTAGGATTACGCCACGGGAATCCTCCATAATCATTATCCATTGTTTACCGATGTGTATTGAAGTATCGAAGGTGTCATTTCCAGAACCGATCGGTCGATTGGGTTTGAAAAACAAACTGCTGTGTTCGGCTGCTTTCTTCATCGCACCCTAAGGGGTTGTTAACGGACGGATGGCTTCAACGTTGCGCGTTGAGGGTCGGCCGACCCGAAATCGAAAAACCCCGAAATTAGTGTCAACCCATCAAAAAGTCGAGACGAGGGAAATCGGGAAAAATGTCCCAGATGAAAAAAAGTGTTCATTTTTTCGAACATGAAACGTCCTAATTGCAGACTAAAGGTAACGAGTTGGGGAATGAAAACATCATTAATCGGTTTTTTAGGGGAGCAAAGATGGTTAAACATATTTATACATGACAACTTATATATTTAATTCCAAATAGTACTTCTCAATACCCTAATGGAATTATTACACAAGTGTCGTTTTATTTGAACTCTTTCTATTCCGTTTTCGTACTCGTGTAGCCCTGCGCTAAAGGTAACATCATAATCTACCGCAAAATTCCAGCACAACACGCATTTTACACCTCGTTCGGTGTAACGAGTGATAAGCTCTTCAACTAAAGCCACCCGTGGTATTTCACGTTGTCTGTTACCCTGAAAAGTTGTTATATTTGGTATTTAGCTTCCTTTTCTTCGCGCAAGGGTACCGCTATGCTCGGGGTTTCTTCCCAGCGGTGTGCCACGGTTTGGTTTTATGGATTATGCCACCTAACCGTACCGATGCACAGACTCTGACAGTAGACACCAGCCACCCATGTACCCATGTTGGCCCGTGGTTGAATGTTCCCGGATGCGGTGCCCTGTCACCGGAAACTGTGATGGTAATAAATAATAAAAAAGAGCATAATGAAGATTGGCAACCATCTGGGCAGGGATCGTAAATATCTTATACCATCCATTCGCCCACCACGGCTCAATCGTGCCGCACGTGGTTGAAAATTCATTCAGCAGCGTTTGCAATCGTCAATCGATCCATCTTGTATTATGCTTACAGTACGAGCCCCACGCAAGGGTACAAAAATAAACGCTATATCTGCCACGGAATACCGGATAAACGCTGTTTGATGAAATCGCCACTGGTAAAGGTAATATTCATTCGTCTGGTCACGTTACCGGATGCAAAGAGGATGCATAAGCCAAACCAGTTTCCGGCCAGAGTCCGTCCAGTCGCAATGTAGCGGACAAGATCGCGATTCCCACCCGTTTTAGCTTCATCTTGGTCAGCTGACTGAGTGAATAGAAAAGCTGAGTTGCAGTACGAACGCAAAGAGTGTACGAGGTGGTCTTTTCCGGGTTTCGTTTCCATTCAAGAGTAGTGATTCGGTAAATTGGAAATTGTTAACTCAAACGGCGCGTTCTTGCAAGGCGCATGATGATGACACGTTGTTGAGTCACTCTGCACACGCTAAATAGCTAAATAGTAGAGGCTAATGCTGTGATTTGCAATGACGATTGATTCCGCATTAATAGCCTTATTATAGTTGATTTTTCCGATTTCTAAAAAAAAGCTCAAATCTGGTATTGAAGGGAATACTTTCACTTTCACGATGTAAAGTTTTCATGAAACAATATTCATCCCCCTTGCGTATTTAGCCAGCTAATATTTATAAAGCAACTGTCAGTTCTTCGAGACCGTAAACGACGAATTTGCCGTGCTTCAATAAACACCTGCTTACGTTTGTCGTCATCAGTCCTTATAATATCTACCTTTACAACCCTACAACGAAGCCATAGTGGACAATCGCCGTGATCCTCCCTCCTGGGTCGATGATGATACGGCCGTTTTAGTGAAAAGTGTAATGGATTCCTTTCCGTTCGACCTCGTTTTATCAATCTTTTAAAGTTTTGCTCTCTCCTTCTCAAGTCTGCTTTCTTTTAGCCTGGAATGGGTTGGTTCTTCCCTTCATTTACGCTGGTCGCAGCAACGTCTCAGGGCATCCCTTTGCGACAGGACTCGGGGGCGATTTCACTCCTTTCTGACTCCTTGTCCCTTCCCACGGGAGGCTATTCTCTTATCTTTATTCACTCAAGAATTGCCATCGCCATCCCGGGCCGGGGCCGTGGATGCTCCCTTCTCACGCACTTCCAGCAACGCTTCCTCCCGCTAGGCCGAGTATCCTAAATCCAGCCAGGCTTCGTGATTCCTTCCGGAAAAATCGTTTGTGTGCACAGGATTCCGCTCATTGAAACCTTTCATTGTGTCTCGCTCTCTTCCACTCAGCTCTGTTGGCCTAGCTGCCCGGGTTTTTTTTGTTGCTTCTTGGCGGTTTCGCTCGGAAGTGCTTCGTTTTTTTCTCCCTTCATTTGCTCCGTACCGTGCGCGCCCCGTCAACCGTTTGACCAGAAATGCAAACTAAAAGCATTTCGCAGCACAGGAAAAGGCGAGCTCCGGGCCGCCCCAGAGACAGACAAACTGGGAACATTATGTATTATGCCGGCACCTGCAACACCATCATCGGGGTGGCACATGAAATCAGGCACCGGACTTGGTGCACTTTCGCTCTGTCGCTCTCACACTCTGGCCTATTCCGGATAGTTCTCTCCTGCACGGCTCATGCTGAAAAATGGCTTCTTCCGCTCGGAAAGATAAATCTTCTCAGCGAACAAAAAGATAGAAAAGAAAAAGGCGTAAAAGAATCTCTAACAAAAAAATCCTGCCCGTCTTGACTTCTTCAAGCGGCTCAACTGTCTATGCACTACACCCCATCCGAGATCCGGCTGACGTAGGGCCACGTTAAAGTGTCCATCCATTTGTACAGGATGCAACTGAAAACAGCATTCTTCGACTGGGAGACAACTTCATACTTTCGCGTTAGCGTCGGGTGGATCTTGTTTCTTTGGGGTTGTTTTTTTTTGTTGTGCTCACGTTTTTATCCTTCGCTTTCTGCCTATTTTCGTATACCATGATGAGAAACTCTACGGCTTTCGGGTCAATGTAAGTAGCTCAAAATTGTAGCCTCAGAGTTAGGATAGAGTGGAAACTACGTACTAAAAGAATATATTTTTTGTAATAAAAAAAACTCGACTAAACGAAAAGTTGGAAAGGAAAAAAACGTACACATCAAGGTAAAGCAAAGATAGGCAATCAAAATTAACAAAACAGGCTCCAGTGGCGGCAGTTGCCAGAACAGCACAAGCTTCACCCGAGCTTGTCGGTTAGTCCGATGATGTGTCCTTTTGACGTCTATTATTTAGAGCCTCCGCTCGTCCCACCATCAGCCAAATGGTTTGAGGTAGGTAAATCAGGAAGAGAGTGAAAAATGTGGAGCGAAAAACAGAAGGTTGAATCATGAACCTACGGAGGCACATTAGGGCTGCCGGGGTAGTTGAAAAGAATGTTAATCACTCCTCACTCCAAAAAGAATTCTTCTTTTTACGGTATGGGTGACGGTTGCGTCGAAGGGGGGTCACCGTTGTTAGTTGGTGGTAGTTGCTCATAATTAACCAAGAGACATGTCAACGCTCTTTCACGTTCATGTTTTTGCGATGAACAAAGTGCCCATAAAGGAACGTACGCTACATGGATTTTGTCTTACTGATGGCGGGGAAAGAGCGCAATAGAGTGAGCTTTATCGGAACTCTTATCAAAATGCTAATTCAGTTGAGCGCACTATCTAGATGAGGATGACATTTTGCTTGCTAGAAGTCCTCTAGAAAGCTCAGTGTACTTGAAAGCTCAAATACAAGCAAATTTAAATCTCACGTCCGCGATGCCACTTCTGTGTGAGATAAAACAAAACAGCATTAGTGAGCAAATATATTTTACCAAAGCTAGATATTTAATACAAGTTTGTATAGGCTAAACAAAAAATCATATTGATGTACCAGACATGTGTAAATCAAGCGAAAAAAAAACAATGTATAAAATATGATAACAATATTGTATACCATCAAACTATAGTAAATGCTTCACACCTGGCAGAATGTTGTTTACGGTCGAAAAAGCAAGAAAGATATTTTCGTTTCCCATTTTCACCACACACTCATTGTTTGTCCTTCAACGGTAGCTATATTTTTTGCATTAAATTGTCCTTTATGTAGCCTAAAAAACGAAATGCGTGCCCACATCTATTCAATCCCAATTTTACGACTATTTTTGCACTGATCCTCGATGGTTCTATTTCGGTTCGGTGAGTAACTATAAAAAGCAAAGACAAGCCAATGAAAGAACTTCGAACCGTGTCCGAAGCGAAAAGCCCAGGCGCACAAGACAGCCAAAATAAAATAGAAGAAGTAAAAAAAAACGGGACTATGAAACCAACCGCACAGATGGCCAACAAATATGGAAGCCTATAAACGTAAAACGCACATGATCTGAAAAGCAAGGGAGAAGAAAGTACATCACCGAAATTTGGTCAACCTTCACCAAGGGCTCCACCGAGCCTATGGGTAAATGTCTAGCGGGACAGTCGTAAAAATGACCATTTTCCCCCAACAAGCCAGCCGTTGGAATATGACGTTAGCTAGGGGTCGTATCCCGGGAAGCATTCAAGCATAACGTGCCAAAAGAACTGAACCCACTAACAGGAGCCGCCGCTATCAGTTCAACATCATCGACATCACATAGTTGTCGACGCCATCTCGTACCGTAATTTCCAGTGACATTAACTCACCTCGGGAACATATGGACGTTGAGCGATGCGTGCGAGAGCTAGGGATGAAGTCACGGCTTCAGATAATATTTATAAATCACAGCCAATCAAGGTTTCCATTCGTAACAGCTTTTTTATCGTTCGGAAGTGTAGTGCCAGACCAGGGTCAAGAATAAGTCATACTTCATCGGCTAACCGTGACCGGCCAAGTAAACGCATTTGCGTGTTGAGACTAAGCTTTCATTACTATACGGCTTTTTGATATTTTGTTATACAAAACCGGCCATCTAAATGGGTTGTTGTAAATACCTTTCAAAATCGTCTCACACAACTTGTGTTTCCCTTGGACCTTTATTGCGGAAGCATTTTCGCTTGTTTTGTACTAACGTGGGACACTTTGCCAACAAACTGAAATTTATCATAATATGGCGGAAAAAATCTCTCTACTTGAATCAAATTCATAAATAACATTCAACGAGTAAACTTTTGTCCACCCGTATTTCTATCCATTCGTTCATTTGTGTGGTTGCAAACAATAGCCGCTAGTGGCAGCAGGATTGTGTGATGAATTCTTTCGAGGATTAGCATTCTACTAACTCCTTAAGCCCAAGGGTTTTAGTGCTGAAGTCCCAGAATTCAATAGTCCCGATAATGGTGCGAGGCATACGAAATGTGCAGAACGGGTAAAATTCAGCGCTATGAATGAAGGACGCAAGCGTCGGGCACGGTGTACTGCCGAAGGACAGGAAAACTTTTCGATAATGTAGTTAAGGATTCGATGGACGGATAAACTTTTTCGCCACCTCCATTTGCCACCCTGGTATTAACTGGGGTAAAATCCCGTTGAGTTTGTTTGCCGGCATGCCGAGAAACAGCCGTCGGCAGTTACTCAAGGCTGGATGTTGATAACTGTTAAGGGTAGTAATTTTTTTTACAATCGTTTGCGTTTCTTCATTCATTGATTATGGCTATGAGTAGAATGACAAACATAAAAACATGTAAAATAGTTTGTACATTTAAAATCTTCCTCACAATGACCGCCTTTATTCTTGTAAAATTAACAGTAAACAAAAAACTGTATAAAAGGGGGGCACAAATATTCTAAGTAATCAATATCCACGGCCTATTTGACGCGAAAATTAAGCATATTTAATGTTTTAAGTTTTTGTGTGTTTGTTAATGTTTAATGTTTTTGTTAATGTATGTAAGGAAGAAAATTTTCTGTAAAATTCTATTCTTGTGAATTATGTTGTTATGCGTTTTGCAAAACATACATAAAAGAATTCGATGAAAGATCGAAATGAAATAAAAGAGAACTGTTTACTATCTATTCGAGCTATACTTGCGATAAAATCCTAGTCCCTCCATACAACTACTCCCCACAACTACTCCATACCGTAGTTTGTAACATTCCTTTCAAGGTTCAGCTAAGCGACATCTTAAAAAATAAAATACAGCGAACAACATCGCAAGCATCGCATTTCGTTTTTTCAAGAATTCTGCAAGAAAAGAACTCGATGTCTGCAAGACAAGACATGGGAGCAAAAGCCGTTACATGAAGCGGCTCATGAATGAATATTTTAAATATTAAAAGCTTCCCGAGTTTTGGATCCGGTAACAAACCGTACACTCGCTTGCTTCACCGTCACCACTACTACAGCGCACCATTGGTGGTGTTCGATAGCAGGAAGCAAGGTAACGAAGGATCCGGTGCTGCAAATGTGCTTGTAGTGAAATCAAAAATGAAATTTAATTTTAGGTCGCCCTTTGGTAGTGCGTTCGTACGGGATCGGACTTAACGACAGATTTCCGAGTCAAGAAAGCTGCCCAAATGCCTGTTCGTTCCCAGCTGGCTTCGTTCACTTTGCGATCCACTTACCAACGCGCGCGCACACACACATCCATCCAGCCACCCAATCGTCCTTCCAAGGACTTGAACACATCCACAGTTACCGTGATACTGCGGTGAAAATACTTTAGCCCTTCCACCTAATTTTCCCAGTGATTATAAATTCTGCTTGTGGTTTAAAAACGAACATCGACCCACGAACGCCATCCCGGGCGTTCAACCGACGAACCCGCGGGTCATGTGGAAAAGTGTTACACCGTGCGGAAACTATGACGGAACGTAAAATGCATTCCGTTGGTGCCGCCGACGTAGCATCGAATCTTCCGCTTGGTTCCTCGGCCCGGCAAAGATTTCCGGCAATTCAGTTCCAGCGTTGCGCTTGTGTTTTTTTTTGTTCGTCCATCCTCGGCTAACCAATTTTCCAGCCCATCTCCAACCACCGTTTCAGGGGTGTTAAAGGTGCGGTTGCTCTCCGACCGCGGCTGCACGAAGTTGGCCCGGGAAAATGCTACTGAAAGGGGAATCACAGATTCCGACGATGGCGAAAACCGGCCCACCATCAAAAAGCGAGGTACGGCATGCTCGGTTCCGTGGTTGCGTTTTATGAAATTTAGAGATGCTTAAGATATTGTCTCCTCTTTCGGGGGGCCTGGCGTTGAACTGTTTTTTAACTTTTGCGTTGGCTCGTGCACTCGCTTCGTCTGGTTGATCCCGCCCGTGGTAATTACACGTTCTCATCCCTTTTAGCCTTTCTTCCGTCTAATGTTAAAGTAATTAAAATTTAAATTTGCACCGCGCAAAGAGCGAAATCGGCAGAGCAGCCAGTAGCAGCGCCTTCGTTGCTTAACTCCCGGACGCAATAGATTCACTTTACTAACTACCGGGCGCCTCCACCGCCCCAGAGATTCGGGATCCCTTAGACAACGCGCACGGGCAGGGCGCGGTGGCAGTAAAATATATCAACTCTAACGCTTAACAGCGGCACGGATATACTGAAGAATGGCCCAGAGAGCTTTTACTTGCCTTTTGCTTGGGACGCGTAGAGCCGCGATCTGAGCGGATAAAGCTTTCAAAGGGGAATGTTAATTCCTTTTCCGCTGTTGGTGGAGTTTGTTTTCCTTTTTGCGCGCCCGCGCGGAAAGCGGCAGAAAAACGACACACTTTTTCCGGCGACGCCAGCAACGGCAAAATCTCGAACGGCAAAGGAACGGTATGGCGAAAAAGTTGTTTTTTTTGCCCTTCATTTCTCTCTCATTTGTCGGTGGTGCAGCGAGCCTCGCAAGACACTATCGTATCCCCAAGCGCATCCTTCTCTGTATAGCGGGGCCGCTACCGTCGAGACGATGTTTCGGACACTAATGGAAATATTTTAAACATTACAAGTTTTAATTGTGTACCGATCCCGAGCGACACTGCCGGGCAAAGTAGATCTGTTTTATTATTACGGATCATTTACTACTTCAGCCCGGTAGCCGTTCGGCGAAGCGTGCTCAAGTTTGATTTCATTATCTTCCGACTCATTAATTTTAAAACACTTTTCAATGCATTTTCATACCCGTGAGCGACGATCGAGACTTTTAAGTGGGCACTAGCTGCTTCAATAATATGTAACAACACGATCCAGACACGATCGCAGTCGAGTGTGAAACAACTGAAAAAGAAATGCATACAGTAAACGCAATCTGCGTATATGTTGCAGCACGCATAATGAGGGAATTGAATAAAAATGTATGATCCACGAATAACTTTTGAGCACTTTAGAGCCATGCGGGAGGCAAAGATTAATAAAACGTTATAGTTGACAGTTAGTCGCTGAAGGTAAAATATCGAGCTCAATACGCACGAGCGGCCCACGCTTCAGGGATAACTTTGTGCCTATTACTCGTTCCAATACGCTCAAAGCGAATTGAAAAGTAATTAGAAAACTTACAACACTCCCACGTCCGTTCATTAGACGCTTCTCTGCTCGTACGTTTCGCCATTTTCTTATCCGAAAGTTGTACTCAGAAACACCAAGCATCGCTACAGACGGGCGGGCTCGTACAATTTGTACTGTATTGGAGAAGAAAACGGCACGAACCCTCACATCGTGGCAATGAAACGACGCAAGTTGGGGAGTTTTATTGGTATGAAACAAAATCAATTACAAAAGTTTTGGCTGCCCTTGTCTAGCCGAACCGATACCACCGTACTTGTATGGTGTGTCACCGGGTATGCAGCATAACCTACAATTGCTAATGCATCCATATCCTTTCCAAACGTCACTTGCACGCTATTCTGTTATAATAATGGACCAACGCTAAGGCACCTTGCTGTTCGCGGAACGTGAAACAAGTAATCGGATCTTAAGAAAACTATGATGTGCTTGTTGCACAACGATTGTTTATCCATACAGTTATACGACGGCGTGCGCAGTTTGATGAATTTTCATCGATATCATTGTTGTTTTGGGGGCTTGATTCTTTTCATACAAATATCAATAATTCATGTCATCTTAGAATAGACCAGAGCCACGTATCTCCGTCGAGGGCTAGATATCTCAGCAGGTAATGCTGGAAATTCACGATGCAAGTGGTGCTTAATTTGGGATAAATACAATTTAATACGCAATCGAGAAACGACCAAGCGTGATTGAATGTATTATTGTGCACAGCAATCTTACATACTCTCGATGTTCAAGCTCGCTGCACATCTGCCATGCCATGCGGGAACTGAAACTGCCATACACAAGTGAAAGTCGCACACGGTATGTCTTGGGAGCACTATTACTCCAAAGCATAATTAAGTAGTTTTCCTGATGAGAAAAGAATCGCTCTCTGGCTGATACATCAGTAGCATCGATAAAATTTCGTTCAAACAACATTCCGCTCCCAGCTGTTGGTCATTAGTAGAAGCGATAATTGAACTGGTAATTTGCTATGTTTCTCGTACGGTTGGTTATCCCTCAAACAGTTCTAGACATACCGTCGAGGATAGGATGAAGGAGCTCCGCAACGACGTTTCGTTTCGTTTTACAAAGTTTTATAGACAAAAGTACGGTGCTTGATAGTACTGACGTTAAGCTTCGTTGCGTTCTGCAGAAATTCGTATGCTTATCGTAATTGGAAAACGGGAACAGTTCTGTGCTCCATATAGTTACGTCCGATAAACACATTCGTCAATCTTACAGACATATATCTGATAACGTAAAAGCTAATCCAAGCATGAATTTATCAGGCATCAAATACTTGAGGCTACCGTCACAGGTGGGGATCGTGCATATTTTGAAGCAATCACACAATTTATGTCTTGTCGGGCGTATTCATGCCGTTGGAGTATACATCAGGCGGACAAACAACATATCTCAGGTTTATCCTAACATCCAAACACCGTATGTCAAAAACTGTTGATGCAACAATTGAAGTCAAATTCGTCTTGCCCCTTCATGTGCAATGTGGGTTGGTTTGAGCTAAATATTACCGTGTATTGTGTGAAAAAACTTAATATACTCAATTTAATGAATTTAATCAACAACAATCCCTTCTCTCGGTAACAAATACTGCCATATATATATGCGGTTAATTTAGAATTGTTAAAATTAAAAGCCCTCTTTTGATATGAAAATGTATTCATATCCATTTGCATATGACTTTCTCGGTATGATTATTGTTGAACAATAATGACGAATGATAGGGTGAATTTTTTTTAACAGACATACAAAAGTCTACAAGTTTGCCATAAACCATAAGGAAATACACATTACGGTGGCTTAGAATGAATAGCATGAATTAGAGCTATAATTGCATTACGTGTAGATAATGAAAGAAGGGCTTCTATTAGATGACCAAGCCGGTGGGAATAATTTTGCAAATGTGTCATTATTTTTTGGCACTTCCGAGGTGCCATCAAGCCGAAGGTGTACCATACCATTATTGTACTCATTCCACATACATCAAAAGATGCGCTCATGCAAACAGCATCGGCTATTCCGTTTCGGGTCCGAAGTGTGCGATGGTCCTGGCAGCTTCGTTGGCCTGCCCGGAGGATTTCTGCCGGATTCCGGAGTGTTCATGGATAGTACATGAAATTCAAAATTATGCATACTTCTGAGTGCATCATACGGCATCGTACGGCCACGTTCAGAGCCATCCAGTCCATGCAGTCTGGCCCCGTGAGGTTGGCAGAAAGCGTGCGGATTCGCTCCTTCATCATTGCACGCACACGCAACGGTCGTGGGCGTTGGAACACGGACGCAGGATCATTAGATGATAGTTGGCGGCCGTTATGGTTGGCCTCGGTACGAAGGAGCAAAAGCGTAGCGGCATTTTTTGCAGTAGCAATCTGCCCAAATCGCATCTGCATTCCAACTGAGTGCCGTGGCCGCATGTCGCGTCACAGTTGGCTTTTATTCGTTATTCCATTTAAAGTTTTCTCCGGGGAACCGTTGCTAGCTCGTCGAGCGACACACGTTGCGTTGCAGAATTATTGCTTTCAGCTTTGGAACACTGGGATTACAATGCTTGTGAGAACGGACAAGTTTAAACAATGGTTGCACAATTACACATATGAAATTACTTTTATAAGCATTTTATCAAACTCATTCTGTTACGCATAGTATCAACAACTAAATCAAAACAACTAAATTGAATTTATGAAACCCTTTTTTTCAATCGTCACATCAAGTGACACGAATATCAAATGTAAACTTCATAACACAAGAACAGCATGATCAATTGTTGAAGTACACGACAAAAGCTTCAATCTTGTGCGTTTTTAAAAGTGCATTAGATTTTTTCATTGACGATTTATTGTCAAACAACGCACTCCCGGTGAGTGGCAATGCGGGATACGTTTCAATGCATAGCAAAACGAAGCAAGCAAAGCCAGAACGTGCCATCGACTCGTATGCAACGGATGCTGTATGTGCATGCACTGGCGCGTTCTAGTGCTGCGTGCATGAGCGAATTCATGCCTCCTCTATTAAACTGGAGAAACTGTCATCATGGTCGATCAGATTGAGAACGTGGTGCATGGCAGGGGGGATACAAAAATCGAAATGAAATTTGATCCATACAAAACAATATTGGAAAAACCTGTACGTTCAATCGTTTCTCAGAAAATCCAGTGTGAAGTAGAATTTTATTACGACATGCGCATGTAGTGATACAAAAAATATTCACACAAAAAACATCTTTAGAAACTCTAGCACATTTTTCTTTTTGCGACTCGCTTTGCTAATACAAAAATTTCTAAACAACTTGTGACTAAGAGAGACTCATTCGATAGGATTTTATACGATCCTATTCGCTAGACCATAACAAACTCTTTGCTTACTTAATTTGCATACTTTTATTGCTGCCACCCTTCAAAAGTTTGATCAAACACAAGTGGATTGTCAAGCAAGTCCAAATAAGCTAGCACTCGATGCGTGATGTCAACGAGGACCTTTAACCCAAGTGGAACGATTGTCAACAAATTCCAATTGCCCACTTGCCGCGCATTTGACGCATTGCATTGGTGCATTTCCTGTTCCCAATTCAACGTAGACATTCATTTGGCCCGACACGCCCAACAACACATATTTCAGTACATTCAATCGAATGTATCAATTTCGACCGCCAGTGGCGAGTGTCACCGAAGGGGGGTTTCTATTTTCAGCTCGCACAGTCGCTACAACAATATGCGAAAATGCAATCTAAAAAACCTTCTGATCATTGAATGGTCTGCATTTCATCATAAAAAACATACAAGAGAAATATGGAATTTTCATCGTTTTCGTGTAACAAATCGATGAAACAATAAATTTGAAAACTTTAAGAACAGATATATTTAGTTGATTTGGTTGATCAGCATCAAAGAAACTATTCTAATCAGAATGTTTGTGTCTTTTATATTTTTTTCTAGTCTAGAAAGTAGCCTAAAGCAAAATCTAGTAAATGATAAACGCGAGATGTGAGGTCACACCGTCAATTGTGGTAGAAGGAAAATCGAATCGTAAAGGGAGCAAGCAAGTAAAACACTCTACTCGATTAATAAACAGCCACATATGCACACTTACACCGAAAAGCCGAACCGCGTTCCGTGCACTGTCAAAATCTAGCAGAGCAACATGTTGTGCACGGTCGGCCTCGGTTGGGAGGTGACCCCTTTTAGAATGCTACCGAGAAGCAGCCCGGCTAGTAATCGATTCTCTCCGGCAGGTAATTTGAATTATGTTGGCACTAAACTCCGGCTTGCCTCAACCCCACGGGCATCCTTCCGTGAAAAGAGACCTAACCGTGAGGTATGAGGGTGTTTTGATGCGTTGCAGGCTCATCATCTCATTGTTATAGCCGATTGTGTTTGTCGTGCCGCTGGAAACATTCGCCGAATGCTGTCTCCACGCTACATACACTGCTGCCCACCTGACACGCAGTTTAGAGCCTAGCACACATGCACCACCACCATCACCGTCACCCGGTGAAACCGCTATTGCATTTGAATGCGTTCATCGAAGCGATAAAGCGAAATATGCGCCAACGCCCGTTTTGGTGCGGCTCCGGTGTGTTGTGCTCTCAGTTGCTCGGCAAATTGAATTATAAATTATTCTAATTAATTGAAGCGCAATCAATTAGATTCATAATTTAATTACCTCCCGAATGTGCCCGTGCTGAGGCGAAACACAAACGCAAAAGAGCACTCGTTGCGCAAGCGCACGGACCATCGCCCTGCACGAGAACGTTTCCGTTCCGCCGGGTCAAACGCTGCCCACAGCTTCAGGCACAATGGATGATGAACTCGAACGTTAGTTGAGTGCTAAGCGTTACGACCATCGGCCTGAACGCGGCCAGTGAGTTAGCGTTACCAGCGAGTAACGCGGGCTCACAGAGGTGACGTCGCCTTCGGCTTCATTAGCATCGACACGTGTCCCGCATATACAACACAACAGCGACCATAAACTGGCGCTCAGTTCGGGCACTATCAAGGACACAAGGACGCTCGTGAAATAGGCTCGTTACCAAAGATTGGCCGTTAAAAGAAAGATTTGTTCCGTTCCCGTTCGACAGGCGGCTCCACAGCAGAAGGCTACGGGGACCAGGGTGTCGATCGCCCCGGCAGAGATGATGCTTGCTTTTGATGCAGAAATTACATTTATGTACACCCATACAACAAGCCATTAGCGGTGTAATGAGTGTCGATAAAATTCCACGCCTGTGACCCGCTGTGAGTGAGCTTTCGCCGGTTCATGGGCTGATCACACGCATTTCATTGTACGGTTTTTGTCGGTATTTTGTCTCGAAGATGGCTCAAGGTGTAATTTTTGAAAACTGGCACCAAAACACGCATAACTTACCATCATTAGACGGCATTAAGATGCATAGAATGCTAATTTACCCATCACTAATAAGTACATATGGTTATGCGGTTGTCGGAAATATTGACGCTTACAAAGATCAACCCCCATACCAATTCAAGTGCGTTGCTTTGTTTGCCGTATCAGATCGAATGGAACAAAGCACCGTGCCTGACGTATTTTTATAGTGCCGTTTGAGATAATTGTTGATTGGATCCTATTTTTTACTGGTGATAAGGAAACATTTGGCTTAAAAATCAGGCAACCAAAATATGTGCATAATAACCCATTACCATTGGGGCTAGCGGAAAGATAACAGAATGAACAACGGATTATGAGATGTCGACATATTGCCTCAAAGGAGTGCATCTTGCCTACGGCCCGATTTCACTGTATAATGCGACACCGTTGCTGTCAAATTAAGTACAGTTTGATGGTGCTTAACCACTGATTGAAGCTTTCCCTGTTCACGAGCCGGTTAGCAGCTGCCACAAAATATTGCATGTAAGCGACGTTGTATGTGGGACGGCTTTTTTTGCTGTTGTTTTCGGTAAAGCTAACGCCATACCCATGAAGTCAATTTACAGGAATGCTCCTTTACACACGCACGCCTCACCGCTTGCCACGTTTCTCTGACACGAGGTTCAAGCGCCCTCTGATGCATTCAGATCGGATCGCAACCTCGAACAATGATAATGAATCCTGTGGTCAGCTTTCGCTTAGCTGGTGGTCTTTCGTCGATACGTTGCGACCAGCTGGTGCTGCATGACAATCGGTTTTTCTGCATGGCCAACATCCATCTCGCCACCGTTCTGCATGTAATGGATCGAGTTTGGACCAGACAGTTGCCCGGTATTGCCATCAAAGATAAAACGCGCGACGGTGGGGAAATTTTCGAGCGGAAGAGGGCCATTTCCTCGAACGCGCATCTCCGCTGAAGCGGGTGGCGCAGCAGCTGAGGTAGCAGTACCTCTTTCAAAATGCATTAAATTTACGTTATGCACATGTTCCGGCGACGAGGGTCGGGGGACATTATTAAAATTTATGCATATATCGTGGTTTGCCAGCAAGAAACATAAAGCTCTCGTGACACGCTGGCAGCGCTGGGGGGAAATGGGTGTGCGAAAATGTGATGCCCGTTCCGAATGCAGCGGGCTACTAAAAGCGGGCACTGGGAATAGTACATGCGTGCCCCGTAGTTCGGGCAAAGCCATTACGTAGAAACGGACGCGGTTCCCCTGCCAAGCACTTCTTATGCGAACACCGACACCATCGAGAGAATTCATCCAAAAGAACCAGGCGGTAACGCTCAGTACATTAGCAGGACGAAACAGGAGACCAGAGAACCTGAAGCGTTAGCCCTGCGCTCATTGGTGTCGAGGATACTTTTTTTTGTGTGTGCGAAAAAGGGGTAACGGACGAGTGTGTGCAATGAATGGGTGACCTCAAATATTATGTCATAAATACAGAACCCTTCGAAAGAAAGTTAATTGGAGTTGGCATCAATATATATATATATATACCTAATTTTGGCATGAACCGTTGCGCACGGGTGTTAGTGGCATCATAAATCATAATAATAAAATACTACGATTGAATTGATTTGATCTTAACAATTTTGATAATATTCGTCGCTTCAAATCGCCAACGCGAAACGGCCAATGCTCGAACCTTGAAACACAGAAGCACGATCAACTCCAATAAATAACACGGTGTCCGCCAATTTTGATCAATCGATTTCGTGACACTGGGAAGCGTATACGCTGATGTCACGGCACGCCTGATGGGGATGAATCACGCGAAATTAAAGTATATTATACTACGAAGTGGGTGCCGGTAATTGAGGACAATTGGAGCACGGAAAGTTTTGGCCCCACGCATGGTTTGGTAATGAGGACACGTCGACGGCGATGGCGAATATACGTACGAGAGCTGTATCGAATTCAATTAAAACGATGCCTGTCTAATAAAAATCAATCCTTGACAACTAAGTACCAAAGCCGCATATACAGCACGACGTACCAAAGTGCCGTGTAGCGTTGTTAACAATATAGTAGTAGTTCGCGCTGGAGTTAGTCATGTATATTAACATTTTAATATCAATTATCAATTAAGTGATTTAGCATATTATTGGCATTCTGCACTCGTTGAGCAGCGACAGCCATCGAAAATAGGTGAAAGCCTGTACGCCTTCGCCATATATGTGCATTAACATTGACCACCACAACACCACATGCTACTATAGATGCATGCGAATGCATCATGTGTGGGTCTGTGATATCTTTTCGCCTCGAGAAGTGCATCCTGTTTGACCGACCGGAGGGGCGTTATTGCAGGGACATTTCGTCAGCGAAACGAACTGCCACACATGGCCGTCAATTATTGCGGTAGCGGGAAAATGCGTTCGAGATTCGCCGATCTGGACCAGTAGAAAGCACGAAGCACATATTGCCGGCTGTGAGGTGTGGTGGTTTGCAATAAATAATTTATGATATGTCGCATTCGCATCCCTCTAAGGTAAGTCGCACCATGTATCATTTCTATCAACTGACAGCACCATGGAAAATGGGTTCCGCAGCCACGCAGTTCATCGAAGAGAAAAATCCCAACCAATAGCGCGCCCGCGCCATATGTTGTCATTGGGTCGTTTCCGTTGGGCGGGGTGTGATTTAATGCTGGCAAACTATCAGACAGCCGTGGCTCTAATGGCTTCGACGGAATATTCGGACCATATTATGACACACCGCTGGCCTACTTTGTGGCTATTTGCTTGCAAGCTCATTCAAGCGTACAGAGCCCTCGCACGATAGATAAATCTATCAGCGTGGCGATAATTGACCGCCGTTCCGTTTAACATGTTGATACCAATAGTGCAAAAATGTCGAACGTCCACAGGGAAATAGGACAAAAATGGTCAACGTCACAATTATCTCAGAGGTACAAGGATTGCAAATTGTTCAAAAAAAAATGCGGCGTTTAACCGAGCGTGAAAAATTTATGAAAAAATAATCAATTTCTCCAAAACACAAATCAAAAACACACAAACATAAGTAAATGTTTTAAAATGTTATTGAAATTGGACGATTTTGTCACGTTTCTGTATCACACAATACTTTCCATAGTGTCCCAGATGTGTTACCTGCACTAGCTGCTTTTTTTCTGTACTGTTTCTCGAATGTTTTGATCAAAACAGCTTCGGCATGGAGCACAAACTGCTCTCAATTTCAAATGCAGATCGAAATCCTTATGAGATTGTACCGGATATGCACCGTCCGTTCGGAATAGTTTGGATCGGATTTAGTTTTGTTCATTTCATAACAGAAAACCGTTCATGCTAACGCCCTCTAGCTACCTGAACAAATAAATAAATTCCACCAGATTTAACGAATTTTTCAACGCACGGTTTGCGTGACGCATTGTACGTTGTGCTTTGCGCCACTCTGGACACACCGAAAGAAACGAAGTGCGAGTGAACGGGAGAGAAAGAGCAGATTTTACGCCTTTTTGCTCGGGAGTTATGCCGGTGTGTAGTGGCAAGCGAAAAGCTAACCTGTTTCCGAGCAGCTTAACGCACACTAGAGTGCGGTTCTGGTGGGTTTCAGAAGGCATCTTCTAATTGCCATCGATTCAGCGGCCGAAAATACAACAAAATCGACGTGGTGCAAGCGCAGCAAAAATCTCCGTGCAAGGACAGGCGAGCATAATATAGAGACGAAAAAAAATCCCGCCATAATAGGATATTGCTCACACCGCTGAAGCAACATAAAAGAATTGCGTTTGCATCGCTCGTTAAGCTTGGCGCAAGAGATAAATCTCGGCCACTTCCCAAAACACAGCTACACTAAACGAGCGCCCAACCGACCGTACGGGGGCCAGAGCTTGCTGAAAGCGTGGTCGAACGGACCTAAATTCGCACGCCGGCTCTCTCTCTCTTCAAATAAGCGCGTTAAAGGACGAAAAATTTCACGCCACGTCACGCAAGAACCGCGAAGGAATCATTCCGCAGAGGAAAACTGTCCAAATACGAACACCAACTACAATCACAATCAACTCAAACGCCGCCATCCTAGCTCCTATCGTTAGCTATTGTCATGTGGATTTTCATACCACCGTCTCGAGAGCCGCCAGAGAGACCGGGATGGGTTTTCGAGGCGTGATTTACGTCCGCGAGTCTGGAATGAAAAATATGTTCCAGGCATCATGGTGTGGCGGACTAAAACCAAAAAAAAAGAGACCGAAAGAGAAAACACCAAAGATAGGCAGGGAAAAGCGAGATAGAGCAGCAGAGTTGGAGAGGGACCGCGAATCGTAGTGATTGAAATAGGGTAAGAGCCAGTGAGGATGGACAGCGCTCAAAATTCATGCAGCTCCATGAAACACTGAATACTTGAACATATGCTCAGGAATTATTGATATTAGTTTTGACAGCGCTGAGATTATAACCTTCCTATGTGCAATGGAAATTGTTTCAAATGAGATTTTGGAAAAGAGCGGTGCTGCATCAAACTCGAAGCTACCCGAATGTTGAAATTGAATTCGTCCGTTTTAATTTCCTTCAATATGAGACAAAACTGATTTTCTAAACACAGGATAGTAAAAGAAACTACAAAATAAATAACGAATTGTATATTTTCAAAAACTAAGGCTAAAATAGGCTTTGATATCGCAATGTTAAAAGACAGCGTGTAAGTTTTGCTTCACAAAATGTATTTTGTTAATCCAAAAATTCGCACCATACCGCTAGATGTATAATTTTGTCATCCGAAAACTTTGACACGCTCAACGTTCGTGTCACGTCTGTTGAGTATCAGATATTACCCAGCCCGAGAAAGGGACGGTTTTTGGATCGTGTGGTAAAATGTCTAAATTGAATAAAATTTTCATTGATTGAAAACGAGCTGCGACGCTTGAGGTCGCGCTCGATCCACCACGCTCGCTGGTGTTGAGAGCTTGTGCTTTTTCGAGGGTTGGTGGCAATGGCGATAGCAGGCGAACGACGAAAGCGAATGAAAAGGCAGCCCAGCATATTTGTACTAAATCCTACCAATTTCCCCAAACGGTCCTCAACACTGAGCTGGCTACCTTCATTCTTCGCTCGGCCTCACCAATCTCGATGCAGTGAAGCTTGATATTTTGGGGAAAAAAAAAGCCGGATGAGATGACGATATGCGGTAGTTTTGATCCAATCATTTCACGGATCCCACTTTTCCCGTGGGCTACGCGTACCACAGGAGCAAACCCGGGGAGGAAAAAAAGGAAAAAACCATCGCACGCAAAATGGGATCCAGTCACGATGTGATATCCAATTTGCTGTGTTCTAATTTTAAGAGCGACTGTGCCCCAACAGGTTCCACCATCGTTGAGCACGGTGGAATGGATAAAACCGAGGAATGACGAAACTTTCATGTTTGTCAAATTGAGTGCCTATTTCAGAATTCGTACTGTGGCTGATGGCAGCCAGCGATGAAATACACGGTTTCGCGAAATCTAGACGCAATTGCTATTTTACAACGGCGGACAGCGAGGCATATTCGCACTTGATCGAATGTAGATGATGCCCCACGTGTAGCAACCTGCTTTTCGTCTATCGCCCGCCCGGAAAACACAGATTATTTTCTATTCCCTGCCATCCGTCGCCACCACTAGCGCTAGAGGAACGAAACCGGGATATGGTTCCCGTTACCGATACCGATACTACCAGGAAAAGTCAAGAAACCGGCCCATCATTCGCTTCGAGACGGGGGGAAAAATATTGATTGTGACAGTAATTCTATTCGATTTTTCATCCAATACCAAGCGTCATATGGTTTTGCCAGGATGCTGGCCCTCAGCTGAACCCGCTGCTTCATCAGATCCGCACGAAATGGTTGTAAAAAATGTACTGCTGGCTCGGTTCTGCTCCACCTTTTCTTCGAACCGCTCTGTTTTCGAGCAACTTTTTGCCAACCGTCAAACAAAGGCTCCGTTTCTTCGATCCACCTTCAACGGCTCATCGGTAGAAAATCAAAGAGGCAAGAAAAAATTGGAGAGATATATTCACTTCCGCCTGCTGGCGTCTGTCGCCTCCGTGCGCAAACGACACCGCAGACGATTGGCAGCAGAGCGGAAAGGGAAGAGAAGATGGAACGACGGGTTCGACGAAGGTATACAATATTTGAAATTAACACCTTCCGGTGTCATGAAAAATTGTTTCAATAAATCAGCATTGCTTTCCCGGCAAAGGAAACCGAACGAAAGATGACAAACAGCAGTGTGTAGCGTGTTTCGTTCGTTCTTTATGGTTTTGCTTAATTTTATCCACAGCGAAGGGATAAGCACAGCTCTTCATCAACCGGGAGCATCAGACTCGCACAGCTTAGCAAGAATGAACGGACCGTGGTGACGGAGTGCTGAGTTTGAGCCAGAAATAAACAAAGCCAGAAGGTTGTCTGTAGTAGATAAGCATCCAAATGTGTTAAGGCGTGCACCAAAGCTGAGAAAAATCGTTAAAGCAAGACGAGATTTTTGCCACAACTTGTGGAACACAGGAAAACAACATGTTTCGCATTATCAGCGCATCTAGTCCTGTTCCAATTTAGCCAATTTTATTCTTCAGCGAGTTCGAGCGGAAAATGTTCCTATCGGTATTTGCGGTAATTTATGATCCAATTTACAATTTATTGGGATTTTACTGCACGTTAGCAAGCGGCGTGAGGTGATCAATACGACCTTTAATGTTCGCAAATGGTACCACTTCATTTAAATTTATTGCATAATCTATTCCACAAGCACCGATAGTGCGAAGCAATGCAAGCAATCATCGTACGGGGTGAAAATTACATTTTCTTCGCCGATTTTGCCAGACGAACAACAAAACAAAGCCACCTTCAGGAGGGAAAGAAAATGAAGATTTTTCTAAAGACCTTTCAAGTAATCTATTGCGAAGCCGTTGTACGTGACAATACCAAACCAGGCGTTTTTGCTGCGTGAGAGTGGGTATAGGTGGGAAGTATGTGTGTGTGTGTAAAGCGGGCTAAATAATTTTGACAATTTGGCCACCGGCTAAAAAACGTACCAGGTTTAATCAAGCGGAAATTTGTAGCCTACCTGTTACCCAAGGGCTCTAGGCGAGCAACTAACAACTTATCGTCTATCAATGACAGGAGCATACTAATAACGTTCGCTTTTGTTCGCCATGATGGATTCACAAAAATGGCAATATCCTTTTTTGTAGGCGTCTCACGGAGGAAAGCACGGGAAGGACCTTCAAGTGGGGTTTCAGCGAAGAGAAAGAGAGTCTCGAGTTGAATAATGCCAGAACACATTTTAGCACATCACGTTCCAGCCGGAGATTATGATCGTCATGTGTAAAGCGTCCTGGGACGGCTCCACCCTTCACAGCAAACCCTCTCTTGCTCTTGTAATGCCATGGCAATGCACCCATCGAGAAGCGGTTCGCTCCCTCGTTTCATCGCATTCATTCCAAGCCGTGCCAACGAAATTTGAAGCATTTCCTAGTGAAGTGGTTTGTATCATATCCTGCTTCGCCGCTAAATCCTCCTCGGATTCGATCGTATTCATCGCCCATGGAGGTGAGAGGCAATCCCGGCCAGGCTACGCGGAATCACTACTTCTTCATCATCCACTCGATGATTGACGGATATCGAACCCGGAACCGACACGAGCCTCGTGCCATGTACGGGAGTTACTGCCGTCACCTTCTTGCTCGCCCTGGGGGAGGTGTCAAAGGGATTGGAAGAAATTTCTTCACGGGATATCGATCCTGTTGCTGTGGCAAAACACTTACACCATTAGCTTGAACCGTCAGGTTGCGAAACGCAGCCACACACTGGAAACCGGTTGAAGCAATGGAAAATGCTTATGCGATTATTATTACGAACACGAATACGCCTTTCGAGAAACGTTACCATCCCCCGTGTGGCGGGTGTGGTTGCACGCCCCAGACGACAGGCTACTCGGCTTCGATTGAGCCTTATTGCACTACCTTCGGGAATGTGCTGGAAAATGGTGATAAAGTTTGCAAATGCCGAAACCCCAGCGGACACACACGAACTGGCTGCGCGCGTGTATAAAGGGGTTCCACGGCGTACAAAGGAGCCCAAAACGTTGTCGACTCAAACAGCCCTGATATTAGAAGAAACAGTTGAAAATTGTTTTCATGAGCGAAATTATTACGACCTAATACACTGCATGAGTAACTTTCACTTATTTACTCAATTTTATCAAGAAAGCATAACGACTTCATAATAACCATCCTACAAACACAATTATGTGATTTGTTCATTTAGTATCGTTTATTTCAGTTATAATAAAAATGTTGCTTCCAAAATATTGCAAAAATGGGAACATCACGGTAGTAAAATGATAATTTTTTCATTGAATTGGAATAAGTTGCAAAACAAATAGACCTGCAACGTCGTTTCGCTTTTAAAGAACACACCTTTGTGAGAAAATAAGTGATCATGTCTAAGCATCTTGGTAACCGCTTCCGACAACGGCATGACGAAACTGGAAGAAAACTTCCATTAGCATGAGGTACGGTTTCATGATCCGAAAAACGATTCAATTAGTCTCCATCGAAACGTGGTCCCGCTGCCGGGTGAAAATCGTCGAGAAGAGGCCCAAAAATTTAACCCCTTTTTAGGTGAAAGAGCCATAAAGAGACGGTTGGGAATTTGAGATAAGAAATTAGAGCAATCATTGGCCAAACTGCTGCTGCTGCTGCTGCTGTCGTCTATGCCGAGTTTAGAGCTGCCATGGCCGAATGTTTGCTGCCTCCTGGCTGGCATCGCGCACGCCAGCTCCTTTAAGCCTCTCCGCTCAATTTGTCAAGCATGACACAAATACACGCGCAACCCTTCCCAACAATCAAATGGCAACGATTTCCGGCTGCCGGGTGTCGAGCGGCAAGAGCGCTCTCGACTGCTCCCCGCAGGAAAAGTCATTTCTTATCCTTTTCGGTTTAATGTATCATGACTAATGATCCGAATTCGCAGGAAAACACCAATCCTTCGCCGACGGCGCTCGCCAGATTAAGGGGTACGACGAGGTTCTGCCGAATAAAACCGGAGGCCTGGAAAATAACGATGGAACGAGCGGTCGGTCTCCCGCCCATTCGATCTGTTAGAACGAATTAATAATTCAGTGCAGTGCCGAGGGAGAATCATGAAAACTATTTTACCGACCTGCCGATGCCGCCACGCTACCGCCCATCTAACATCTGCCGGCGGGCTAAAATAGCCGACCGAAAGGTTAAAATAGCATGCGAAATTCCTAGCACAAACCGTGTGCGAACGGAACCGCGGAATTTTCCTTCAGCTCTGCTTCCCGATCTGGCAGACTATCGTCGTACGCTGCATTCGGGAGTGATTCAGCCCAAAGCCCCTTTTCTTTACGGGCTTTTACCGTGCTGAAAGGCTGTCAGGAATGCATTTTGGTGGTAAAAAAAACCCTGCGCTACTGCAGCTTCCGCTCCAGCTTCGTCCAATAGCTAGCAGAAAAGCTTTTAGTTCCACATAAATTCTTTCTGATGGTACTGTCATGAAACCACACCTCTACAAGGAGTGTTCAAGGAAACATGTATATTGAAGTCGCATTGAGAACGCGGTGGCCTATCACTTCATAAGTGCCTGTGTGCGTGGCTGCATTGCATTTGGATTGCAGTGATATTTTGTTGCATAATTCGTACGTAAGATTCAAAAAAAAAAAAAGAGCATGTGCGAAGAATGCTTCCATCACTGTCCGTGAAGAAGTTCTAGCAATCACATAAATGCCCACACAGCACCATTTCTTCACCGTTAACGCTCGTTTCCTCACAACAGTGTACGAAAATGATTGCTTCCAAATTAGTACGGCAAAGGGCACCGCTCCTGACAAAGGAAGCTAAGTCTGGGTGAGTTTGGAAAGTTTCTGAAATGATTACGTTTTTCCCGTAACGCTAGCAACCAGAGCGGGAAAGAGCGAGTCATTTGTGATGAAACATCTGTCAAACACGAAATGTTGCGTAGTCTTTCGATTCACTTCATTAAACAGCAGACGTCTTTTGTCGTGTTGCAGCCAAAGTTTCTGGCAAAGTTCTTCTCGGGCCCGTTACTGTACTCGTCTCGCAGTTAAGGAAACGAACGAAGCGGGCTGAAACGTAATTACATCCGGTGTAATACTGTAACACCGGCGTATGCATAACGCCGTCCTCGCGACAATAAATGCTGGTTTTCAGGCGAGTAAAAACGGTCCGACCGTCGGTCGGTCGACCAATTAATAGCCCGTCCGTTCCGTAAGCCATATCAAATGTCACATTTGGTAGCCAGTTGATCATTTCCCCGCTTGCAGCGGCAAACCAATTCATATTCCTCTAATGGTTATAATTTTACACCGTTTTCACCAACATTCACGTGGTGGTACGAAATGGTTGGACTGTTGCTGATTCGGTTGGACAGTCCGTGGCACCGTCACGCCATCGCCATACGCACACAAAAGCCGTCCACATCGCGTCGAATTACGAAAAAGTCGCTCGATCTGGAACACCCAAAGCGTTATTGGTGTGCCTTAGTTAGCACCATTTGCGCGCACCATGTCCTCCTTCGGTGGGGTTGTAGATATTGCGCGACATTAAGGAGAAATTGCGGTAAATTACCTCGGGAAAGCTTCGAGCACCGGAGTGACAAAACTTCTTTCAACAATGTGGCAGAAAATTCGAAAACGACCATAAACAAATGTGATCAAAAAAATGGCTACACGATCGCACAATTCGCCACTCGTGATGATTGTGCACATTGGTTGGTGCTTCACTTCGCCCGAAAAAGGCTGTTCTTCAACCACCAGTTTGTGGTTATTTCCGTTGGCTTGTTCGGCTTGACGGTAATGTTGTAGAAAATAAGTTCCGTTCTTGTTCCGTTCCTTCACCTAACGAAGCACGATTCAACGCTGAAATCGAGAACCATGGCACATGCTTACCCCCCAGTGTCTAGTGTGTATGCTAATGTAGCTTTCCGAGCGCAAGTCACTACGGCCAGCAGAGCCCGTGTATAATACACTATACGATCCCGCGGGCACTAGTGCCGGGTGTCACTATGCTCCCAAACGGGGATTATAAATAGTTGGCCATCAATCAGTGCTCTTAGTATCGCTTCCCATTCATTCGTGCATTCTTTACAGAGCCCAACAATACCGAAAGGTGGCGGAAGGCTTCAGCTAAACATGGGCCACGCATTCCTTCCACCCTCGGGCTTCCATCGGGGGAGCAACACATTTCTTTAATCAACAGCAACAACCTCGACTGACGATTGCATGGCGACGGTGGTGGTCACGGCACGACAGCTAATTGTGATTGGAGTAACTAATGATATGCCATAACAGTAGTTATTAGGCCATTTTTCATGTAAGACTGCGAGCAACCCCCCCAATGTCCCGTCCTTTCGGGGATTATGCGAAAATTTGAATGCAAACTACAACACTCACTAGTATCAGCTCACTAGTATTCGCCCATTTGCGGCACACCAGGCTTCACCCCAGAGAGCACAGTGTATATAACTTCTACCATTAACATTGCCATATTTCAGAGCGAACGCTTCCGAAAGAGTGACACCGAGTCGAGGGAAAGGAAGGATGATGTCAAGATGTGTCTTTCCGTTTTTCCGTTAGCGCGTTACAGATTAGTCAGAAATACTTAACCATTAGAGGTGCATTCAACGGATTGATATGTGTACGGGACAAGTTTCTCACGGGATTGGCTTAAAATGGATGGTGAACGACGGGATAAAAGTGTCCCACTTTGGCGCTATTCTGAGCTTGCCTTATCCTCGATAAGTTTTTCTCCACTCAAACCACAAACATGCACATGAAGCGTTTGGTTCGGATGAAACTTTATCTACCACGGACGATACGCAGAATACATTAGCTCTCGGTTGATCCACTAGGCATTGGGCATGACGTACGGCACTCGACACGCCCTGCTAAGTGTCAATTGGTCACCGGCAGCCAAATCAATGGACTGCGCCGGTGATTGATTGAAGAACATTTAATTACATCAACTAATGCCGATGGTTCGATCATAATTATGCGCTAAAAGCTTCCAACTACTTGTGACACTTCTGGTAAATCCTCGTACAGGTTGATGCTGGAGAAAGCATATCGTGCTTACATTTCCCAACAAAGTCTTCTTAGACTAGATAGAACGAAATCCACATAAATATGCACGTTGAGCAACAGCCAAGGTACAGCCATGATACTGGCCAGTAAAAGCTGCAAACGATGCCGACCCACGAATGTTTGACGGGATCGTCGTAACGCTACCACGACGGAATATTAAATTTATGTTTATCTTTACTATTATCGTGTCTCACCAAGCAGGTTATAAGATTCTCCATCCGATACAAATATACCTTAGCTGGATCACCTTCGCCACTCCGTGGGCGGATTTGTTTTCAAGCCATGCTCGTTTGTCATGCGAAAAGGATAAATGGATGGAGAGTTTGAAGGGATAGAAGAACAACACGACCGTGCACCGCGGGGGTGGCGGTGTCCAGGGTTTGTGGTGGTTAAAAGCTACCGCACATTGACCAGATTTATTAGCAACGATCAGTCGTTGAAGACAAAAAAAAGTAAGAATAAAAAAAGAGCACATCGAATCGCTCGTCTGGCTACAGCAAGTAAAAACCGACAATCGTTGGTTTTGTAGGTGTATGTGGGTGCTGTAAAAAAATACAAGGTGATGGTGCTAAAGAAAGAGTCCGCTTTGAAGACGGTACAGTTGAGCACGCAAAGCTAGACGGCTGTAAACATGATCTTTCTCTCTTTCTCTCTGCAGAACCTGCTGCTTGGCTGACGCGATAGATGCAGCACTTTACAGGAATACTCTTTTCTGAATCTTGAGCAGGGTTTGGCTTGGTAACATCCGAACAGCACAGCTAGCTGCTGTACAGAGTGAAATTTCTGACAATGTATTCTACCGGATCAACCCCTCCGATCGTCCTGAACCGCCCAAAGCACCGTGGGTGGCCACGAAAGCTTCGCATCATCTTCCTTCGCCGGTCGGCCCTTCGGAGGGGCTGCGACTGTCGAGTGCAGTTACGAATTCTGGTCACGAGTTTCTGTTGGATAAAGGGGATTCTTGTTTCCGTTTCACAATTTTGCACCAAAGCTAGCTCCCAAGCCTTCAACCAAACACAATCAACAAACGGGCAGAACGATAAATTCAAATTATTAAACCCATTCAAGCATTGGAACAAATTCTCCGCAACTCACCAATGATGGGAGGGCCCGCAAAATGATCTCGCATTCAAGATTATTAGCAACAAATTTACAGTCTCATTGTGAGTTTGCGGATTTTCAAAAAAAAAAGTTTCTTTTCATACACTCCGGTCGATTGAAAACGTTACTTTACGATTTGCGTACACTGCACAGATCGATATAGGGAAATGGTAGTACATATAACAAAATATATTCTAAGGACTAAAGCCTAGATAAGAAATGAATTGTTTGAATTTTGTTTACCAAACATTGTAACGGTTTCGACAACTACAATGCGTGAGGTATTCTCACAGGTACAAGACGGTAGAAATATCCTTTCACCGAATCAAACAACAACAATTCAGAACGCACCAAAAATGATGCAAGCAACAACGCTTCCCATTTTCCCCGGAAAGGTAGAAAATAATTCCTAAATGCATCGAATTATGGCGATAACGTGTGTTAGAGTGCGGAAAAACTTTGCGCGCCTTTTCTCGTCCTTGTTGGCGGAGCTGATGCCAGCTTCACACGGTAAATTTATTGAACTTCCAGCGTAGCACTTACACGTGGTGGGTTGCAATTATGGTTTTTCCGCTACGAGTATTGTACTCCCGAGCTCCAACGGCTCCGGCATACAATTTGGCGTTACTGGCGCATTCGTTTGCAGTTTGGAGAATGTTTTGCTTCACGGGACCAGTGAACCCCATCGTACACCTTGGCAATAGAAAGTGGAGGTGATGGAATTGCACGTACCCTGAGCGAGTTAAACATCCACCACGTGCCGCCCTCGTGAGAGTGCATCATGCAATCCCGATCCACAACGCCAAACAAAAGATTTGAAGCCAATGTTGGAAAAAGCAGTGCAGCTTAGGGATCATTTACCAATTTTCTCACGTAGATTCCATTCATCCGCCAGTGCAAGCATCCGTGGCAATATTTGGCGTTTCCGTAGAATCCAAAGGAACGGTAGTTGCCACGAAAAGCGTATTGCTATTCTCCGGGGGAGTACCTGGCACAATGGGCTGTCGATATTTAATGCCCCAATACCGGTCTAGTTGCCGATTGAGCTTCATCCAGAATGCACGATAAAACCATATTCCCACATTGTGGAATAAGCAAAACGGGATTGTAGCGCCAGTGTAATTCCGACATACGCATATCATATAACCGAATTCCCTTAGCGCTGTAACACTGCATCGGACATCGTCTTTTTTCTCGATTGAATGAAAGTATTCCTAATTTTTGTCGATGTACAGCACAATATAGTTCAAGCAGTATGGTCCATTTAGTAAATGAAGAAAACATCGTAGCTACCCACTGCCAGCCTCCGTCCATTTGCTAGTAGCACACTTTCGTGAAATAATACATGCCCGTTTTTTTCTTCTTTCCACTACAATCGGTAAAAGTTTCGGGCCCACTCGATGGCCATATAAATTCTTGTTAAAACACACTCTCTATCCCCCCAATCTTCTTGACGCTTTTACTTCCGAGAAAGTCCGGACTGAAGTCTTTTCGAAACCGTACACCAAACACCTTTGCAAGCGTGGAAGAAGCGGCGGTCTAGTCTTTGCCAAGAGCCACTAACTACAATTGTTTTATCGCTTCTTGGGCATAGAAACTTTTCACTTACCACCAATCACGATGATGACGTTGTTTGCGACTACAACGCCGCCGACGCCGTCGACGACGATGATGATGGTGATGATGATGATGATGATGATGGTGACGAAAGCAAGGCAGGCCTCATCGAAACGTACAAATTGTGAAAGAAAAACTGTATTTCGTAACGGAAAACCCTTCAAAAACCTGCGCTTCTTTTTGAGACATTTACCTTCTTTTTACCTTTTTGCTCACTTGTTTGGTATGAAAAGAACCCGGAGTTCGTTATAAAACAGTGTGCGATAGACGGAAAACATCCTACGCACACCCTTTGACCTTCATGCGCTGGTGGACGGAGTACACGAGCTACATATTATACCGAGTTTTGCGTTCATGCTTCGTTAATTTATTAGTTCATGAATTTAATAACGAGCAAAGACGTAAAGAAGAAATTTGTATCCAAGTGTTTACCCAACTGAGCGAAAACGGAAAACCATCCTACATATTTACACCCGTGTGAATGAAAATCTTCACAAACCGCAGGATGCATGCATGCTCACCGACGAACACAGGACTTTACAGCACATATCAAGCTGTGTGAGCAATGGTGTTCAGAAATCGAATCCCCATGCCCAGCGGGACGGCGCACAAGAATACACCTTGCCGCTTTCAAGTGATTGCAAGCAAAATGGAGCACCACAAAACTATTCTTGTGGCTCTCCGTGGAAGAAAAACATTGACCGGGTGGGAAAATCATATTACATTTTCTTCTAGAACCCATATTGCTCTCTGACCGCATGATTTGAAAATCATTGTTTAACGTAAGGCAACAACGTTGATTAAAATTAGGAATGGTAATTTTCTCGACGGAGCTACCAAAAAGACTATGTTTAAGCGGCATAGTATTATTTATCCTAACTTCAACGATAGAGTGAACGTGAACGCAATCGTTATTGTTGAGTACGTTTTGCGTGGTTAACTGAATTCTCTTTAAGAAGTTGAAAGCTCTTCGACCGCCGGTTGCGTTGTGGGAAAGTAACTTTATTCCTGTCCCGTGTCCTAGTGTCTTCATTTTGCAAAACATCGAGCAATCCGTGATCCCTGAGCAATTGCTCGAAGAATCGTCATCATTTAATCGTCCGATAGTGACACTATTACAAACGTTGTCTTCGGTCACCCCTGCTGACTTTGGGCATTGGATGCTTTCACTGAACAAACAATCACCAACCGTGGAGGGAAAAGAGAGCCTTCCACGGGAGGTGTCGGAATCGAAAGGGGACGAATTCGCTTCAGTGAAAGCACTCATCCTTGTCGCGTCCCGCGTTACCACACTAAATTATGTAACAGATTGCAACGCTTTGTGGTCCGGAGCCGGAGTGGTACGGTATGGCCTGCGAAGCCCAACTCAGCTAAACTCAAGGGCAACCGCGATGATGATTTCGATGATGATGAAGGCAAAAGTCGGCAACAAAACAGCGCCTAACCGGAACAAACCGAAACCCAAGCAAGCAAATCCAACCAAACCAACCATGATCCTGCCGTGAAATGGCGAACACTGCACGGCCAACTCAGCAAGCGACACGCGGATGAGTTCCCCTCGCACTTCAATGCAACACCGACGAGAAAGTGTGGGTGAGGAAGTGCAAATCCTGCGCTGTGTCCTGAAGCTTCATCAGAAAATGACTATGCCGGTAAGAACCTCGCACAAATGCTGCCCACCATAAATAAACGAGTGGGATTCGGGGAAACTATAAAAAGTCACCATCGAGCAGCAGTGAGAGTACACACACACATTCATCTCCGCCACGTCATACAAGATCACTGTGAAAAGTGATGGCAAGAAAAAAGAAGGACATGCGACATGGCAGGCGCAGAATACGGTACGCCGTTTCTTTCGGTTTCCCGTTTTTCGTGGGCTACTTCGATTTGAGACACAAATCCAAAAGTGCACCGTCAGGCTCGTCAACTTGATCGCAGTTGCTCGACAGAGATGATGGCAAACACAAAAAAAAACAACACAGCAAAAGCAGCCGAAAAAGTTCATCCTCACACAAATGGAAAACGAAAATAAAAAATGAGACAACGCCGACCCACCAGCTGCTAGGCAGACTCACTAATGAAGACGCCCGTCATGCTGTCTTCGGCGCCTGATACCGAACGAACGGGCGGTGAACACTCGATCGGGCAGTTGGGAAAGCGTGAAAAATAACGCTGAAAAACAATCGCCAAATACGAATCATTTGCTCAAGTCGGGAGCACAATACGGGCGCGTTCATAAAGCTGTCAAATGGAGCTTCAGCGGTTCGCTCCAAAGGGTGATATGAAAGCTCGCCCGGCGTTCGGCGTAGATCGGCAGAGCAAGAATGGGGAAGTTAAAAACAAATTTGTCAAAAATGAATCATCACAAATGCCCGCCGAGGGTAGGGTCTGCAATCCTGGTGGTATAATTTAATTTTGTCCTGTGTCATTCTGGTATCGATGAAAAACTGCCAGCGATCAGGCCGACCTGGTGCTGGTTTAGACAGTGCCATTTTTTCTGAAGCGATTGGCAAACGCGGAGAAAAGAAACCTCTTAAACTGAAGCAAATTAGTTTTGCTCTACTTTTGTGCTGAGCAATGTTTGAGAGTTTAATTAACAAACAAATGTGATCCCTGGCACGGCAATCGTGAGTAGGCGGTTGCACCTTAATTAATTGTAAGCACACCATTATGTATTCAGATCTATCAATAATTAAAATTTTCAAAAAAAAAAAGAGCGTGCCAGAGTGTGTAGGTAGTTTTAAGACCAATATTTCATACTTGACAGTTTATTAGTTCGAGAACTAACTTTAAAGTCTTTTATTTCGGCGGCTATACACTGTACTCATACTTCACTCGGCGACGTTTTATTGCCATCCCGTTTGCCTTCAAAACTAAGCACAGCCATAAACTAAGAATCAGGCTAGCCCATTATTCATTTTTCTCCCGTAAACGCCACACAATAAGCAGTGGGTCACTGCAGCGTTGAATAAATTCCTCCTACATTACGGACCGCCAGACCGTCCCTGGGTACGGCGGTTGCGAGCCCTGACATTCATCATCCCGTTCCTGCGTCCTCGACGTCGTCGCCGTCGCTAGGTAATTGCCGGGCACAATCTCGATCGAATTCCCGGGGGTCAACGGGAAACGGTCCGTTATGCTAACATATGCACGATGATTATGATGGGTTGGTGTAGTTGTTGTTTGGAAATTTTCCACTTCCTTCCTACGACCAGCGCCGTACACATACGAACCTGCATTTTACAATTCGTCTCCCGGGTCCCCGGGGAGAGAGAGTAAAAAATGTATTCAACCCATTCCGGTGCTCACCAAGGGAGGTGAATGGAAGTCGCATTTTTTGTTGTGTGTGTGTATATGGTCAACAGTCGGAGCACTTCATCATCATGCAAAGTAAGCGACCTCTTTTTCACTCCTTCAGCGCTGTTCGACTCGATATGTGCGCCTTCAGTTTTCCGCAAAAACCCCCACCCATCAAGAAATGGCCAGAATGGTTGGGCTAGTTCGAGCAAACCGAACTTAAACTAGGGGCATCTTAATGCCGAAATGCATGTGCCCTCACAATTACACCAAGGGCATACTGGGCGGCTGGGGCAGTGCTGCACGTACTCCGTTTGTGTACGATGTTTTCGCCCCGTTTGAAGGTATTCTCAGGGCTCCAATCTACGAAATCTCCTTAGCTTGAACCGACCACGGACAGCTAATGGCGTAGCGTGTGCGAGGACACCGCCAGTATGCCAAACAACGTCAAATAGCCCCTTCACGGTGTAGCTGCATCGATTCACGAACTGATTTAGTAAGTACCGGCCACACTCTTTTTCAAGGCAACTACCATTCCGCCGTCTAGTCGGCTCCTCAACAAGCACAACAACGCTGCGATGTTGGAAATAATTTCAACCTCACGGTGTCAGGGTGATTGTGAGATGTTTTTGCTGAGCGTAAAATGCTAGCTAAATATGAGTTTTTGAAGCGTATTCAAAGTTTTTTTTTATGTATATTGATGTATTTCAACGTACGCAAATAGATAAATAGGCTCTACAAACGTTACAGAAAATTGGTGAAACTTTACCGATGCCGTTCCCTCGAAATCAGCCATGCGCTGCTTTTTTGTCCTTTCTTAACTGTCCAACTCAGCCTCGGCTGGATTGGTTTTACATCCACAGGCAAAGTATCTGCCAAAGACCGTTGGTAAACATTGGAAAAAAGCAACCGTCATCGTTTGGAACGACTTGCTTGCCCGTAATGGCACGACTAAAAACCCACACACACACACAGCCAGTATGGTAATTCAGCATCGTAAACAATTCTTTTTTATTAATTTCTTCCGAGAGGTTGGTAATTGTTTTGAATTATAGCCTAGAAGGTCTTTATTTATAAGCAAAAGCGCCATGGTGCCGAAGGGCCTTGGCGAAGCAGTCGAAACGGCCAAGCTTTCCGTTTCAGGCGGGCTTTCCACAGTGAGTGCAGTGTCTGAAGTAGGGCGACTGACGTCGACATAGCCACCACCAGCTTGGATGGAAGCGACACGGGCTTCAGCATGCGAGCATTTAAGTTGCTTAAAATAACAGCAATGATAGAAACGCGCTCGGCGTCTCCGCTAAAAAGCCAAGCGCTCCTAGATGCCTATCAGAACAAACCGCTGGCAGCGTTTGCCTTCGCTTTTCCCGGCCGCCGGTTTACACATCGCACACCCAACGACGGCAGGGCAGGAAAGTTGAATAGGATATTGATTACTTCGTGCCCATCTTGATTAGGGGGCTGGTTGGATAGTGCCTTTCAATTGAAAAGGGCCGCCAACGCCAACCGGAGCGAGCGCTTTGGTGAAACTTCTGACTGAATGAACTAATCAATATTTTACTCCTTTCGACGATGCCCGGGACGAGTGACATTTGCCCGGCAGCAATCGTGTGCAGCAGAACGAGACGTAACAGAGCGGAACAAACACAACCGATCGCAATCAAACCGATCCCGGAAAGGGGTACCTGCCAGCTGCTGGCTCAAACGGGTGGAAGAGTTGGGGAAAGAAAATGAGACCAATAATTCCTATCCTTCGCAAGACCGACGCGACCGACCGAAACCCCGGCCAAGTGGTACGATAAGGAGCGAGAATGTCAGAGCCTGGAAGGAATTGCCGATGGGGCGGTTGCGGCTCATTCATTCCATCCGCTGCTAATTGTAATTGCTAATGCTATGTAAATCAATTTTCAACATTCACACATTGCCAGATATTCGACTGCGCTTTTTGTTGGCCACCAGTGCGCGCGGGAAACGGAAAACGAATCATCCACACATGCACACGCGGATCCACGCGGTGGGAATGTGAGTGTAGAATCGTTCGCGCGTTTCCCCGAAGCCGGCTCGCGCGAGCTATCAATGATTTAACCGTTTGCATAAATATTTGAACAGCTACTGTCAATAGGAATTCATAAATAATATCCATCACGAACATCCTTTTCCTCTCACCGGCCGTGTTCAAGCAGGACATTCGGCTCACGGGTCGGGGGCTTTTGCTAGCAGACGCAGTGCAGCGCAGCGCAGCGCTTCGATCCGTGGTTCTTGTTGCAGCGATTTCAAACTCGACCCGCCCCTGTTACTGCAATCCGCAACGAGGGCAACGAAAAATGAACCATTGTTTGTAAGCGTTAAGAGTAGTTTGGGATGTATGAAATTTTCATCGATGCTGTGATGCAACGAAATAGAATCGAACTGACATGCTGCCCAGCCATAGCCCCATGCAAGTGGCAGGCCGCTGAGGCTGGGTTGTTCTTTTTTTTTATTTAAAGTGCATTTTATTTTCATTCGACCTTGTTTATCGCCCCTTTCTGCAACCGGGTCCTGCCGATAGTTCCGGATATAAGTGACGTTACGGCGATATACGTACATAAATATGAATCGTCGTGAGGCACATACATCAAATGCACACATGAACAAAGCCGTCGATGGCCGCGTGCAGCTGTTACCTCGTAGCGTTTGTTCTTTTTTCTCCGTTCGAACACACGAGCGGAAAACTACTGCCGCAGCACAATAAAATAAAACCATCCAGTGGCTATCATGCATTTCTGTTTGATTTTGCCATTTACCCGGATAAATAATTTAATATATGTTTTCTTTTCATCCACCAGCGCAGCAGCTCTTTTGTGGAAGTGTGTATATTTCGCTGCCCCATTCGTGCACACCAGGAAGAACGCGATGATTCCGATGTGCGCAACGTTGAGGCGACATCTGGTAAAATATGAGTTCAAATGATATATATCCAATTAAAATGGCCATTGCGCTCGTGGCAGAAGGCAGAAGGCTTCCCGTTTTTCCCCCTATCTTCATCATTCGCAGCCCGATGTGAGGGAAATTTCTTCTCCATTTGCCAACGGTGCAGGATAAATTAAACGCATGTTTTTTCAAATATTTTCCAATGACGATAACGCACCGGTCTGGTCAGAGCAAGGTGAGAAGAAAACTGCATTGGAAGGCAAAAAACGAATCGATAAACACACCCCCACCTCCCCCCCTCCCCTTGCCCCAACCACCATATCTCCAGGGCGATGTGAGTACATACTTTGTGTCAGGCGCATCTCGATCTTTAACAAACTTTCAATATGGTTATTCTAGTCGGAAAGGTATGCGTTTCCACCGGTTTATTTAGGTTCTATACAAAGAGATATACTGCGTGTGTGTTTAATTGCGGTTTAATTATTTATTATAGCACCAAGCGATTGGTGCTTGTTAGGAAAAATACCTCTTGCCATGTTTTTTTTAGTTTTGATTTTTAAGCAAAATATGTGCAAAGATGCATTGGCAAATATTTCTCATCTTCCTTTCAAGAAACACTTGTTTACAGATCTAACATTCGAGCTCAAGCAAACCACTTTTTCATTAAACCAATATGAGGTTATAACAACCAGGAACTTTGAGCTTCTAATAATACAAAACAGATTTATAAAAACTCATTCGTACGATGATTGTAAGCAAAAGGACAGTTTGGTGTATCTTGCTTTCCGTTATTGTACAGTTTGCGTTCATTTGAAATATATGATGTAAGAAACCATCGATGAAGAATAAATACTTCGTATAATAGTCATCAATTATTGCGGCGGTACAACGGCGTTACAGCTCGTTTCGTTGCCCTTCACTAATCCGTCGATATTGAAATGATATGGGACATGTGATTTCATATACTTACGTGATGCTTTTACACTCCTTGGTACCTCAGCCAGCAGAAAAAGTGTGACGAATATAGCCAACAGTAAGGCTGCGGCCGAATCGACCACCCGCAGCCCCATTTCCGAACGTGGAAATGTTTTCTCAATGTATCTTTCTCTCTTTGGAAATTATCTTAGTGCGTCAATGCTTCAGGACTCTATGAGAACCTTGCCAAGCAGTTTTGACAAAGTGCAGGCTGATATTTTCGGGAAGTTGTTACTAAACGTCCTTTCTTTTTTTTTATTTTACATGCATCAATTTCGCCTCTATATAACACAGACCGTGCAATACTGAATGAGGTCATAGAATTGACGGAGTATTTTCCTTAATAATACCAGCCTAAATGTGCGCGACATGGCGTTTGTACATTAAAAAAAGCATTGCAAGTCACAGAGAGAAAGAGTGAGAAAAGAACAGAATGGAATGTAAATTTAGGCAACAGGTGGATGGGCGGATTGGTTCATGAAAATATAGAAGAAAATAAATCAATCTTTTAGCACGGCGATCGAATGTTACCTGTAATAGGAGCATGATGGCAAGCGTGTTTCACCATATCGAGCGTTTACCGTGCCATGTTTCCTGTTTTCGGATATCAGTCTCAGGAACCTAGCAAAATAGGACGCTTTTGTTTTTTGGGGCCCCAATTTCCCAGTATTACCATAAATGTAGCCCTTGGACAAGTAACGATTGGGTTGTATGAATTATGCAACTACTACGTGCTAAGTTGCAGCGAGAGTGAAGGATCGAAAGGATACAGGATTCGTAAAACGATGGGAAGAGTAAGGATGCTTATGGCGAACGGTTGACTTATTTCCTAAATGCAGCAAGTTGAGCCGAAACTTTTAACTAACGATTAATGCGTAACAATTGACCAAGATTCAATAACAACACTACTTTCTTTTGCCTATCTTACTACTGCGATACACAATAACGCGCTACCCAGCGATGAATGGATGACGAACGCGCACCGTCGTACCAAACTAAACTAATTTTCTGAACCACTGATCACTACACGATCGAAAGCACTCAACTTAATTTGCGCGAGCATTCACGAACTTTCGCATTTATCGCACTGAATCGCACTGAACACGGACACTCTTACTTCACCGATGTTCAACTAATTTCATTTTTGTCACTCACTCGCTCAAGCTTGATGCGGTGGCATTGCAGCTTTAATGCTGCTTTAACTTATGATAGAGCAGCATGTTTCAATTATGTAAGGGCGCGTATAGTGACTAGCATCGCATTATTTGAAGTGTAATGGATATTTTTTGACGCATTTTCCTGGAAACTTGGTACACTTTTCCACATGAACGTGTGCGTTCGGTTGGGGTAAAAAAATGTGTTTTTCATATAGAGCGAGGCAATACACACAAGATGTATGGATGTTGTCATGCTATGCTTAAACACATTCTTCCATTCTGCGAATTCCACAAAGCGTTGGCTGCAATCGCTGATAGAAACCTCCGCAAACGTAACGACGAGACACAGATTCATGCCATGTGGTAGATTCGATGCACATCCGATTGCTTCTTGGTGCCGGCGGAGAAGAATGCAGCGTTACGCGCGCTGCAGCGCATTTTCGATGTTTCATTTTTGCACTTTCCACTGAGGCACCTTTTTGTCGCCGGGCGTTCTATGAATGGGCGGGTTCTTCCGAAAACAATAACCGTTCTCTAGCTCCGTTTACAGCGAGCACACATTTTCAATTTGCGATGGGAAACGGGCGCCATGTGCGCGGTACGACACAGCCGCGTCCATGAAACGACCGAATTGAATTGTTCGCCACACTACCACTGCCATTACGCGGCCATTCATGCACCGCGATGTGTTGTCTCATTTATTATTCATCTTTTCATTTATTTGCATCCTTTCGCAGCGTGCCATCTTTCATACTTAGCGGTTGCATTAAAAGAAACCCTCATTGACGCAACACGCTACACGCTGAATGGAAAAGGATGCACCGGAGGGTGCCACCATGCAACGGGGGTATTTGGGTATTTACTCTTTAGCTCTGCAGCATGTATTTCAAGATGCATGCGACCCGACGACGCATTTCAACGACGAAACTTCGGTCACACCCCCGGACCATGGACCTCTTGATGGATCGACATGGAGTTGAACACGTCTCAAATTTAACAAAGAGTGTGCACACTACTATTACGTTCACCATCCGAGAATCCTCGAGACTGTACGCCACTGGAACGGTGTGTGATAACAAACAGCATTAAAACTGCCTCAGCCGCAGCTCCAATAAACCGGTGTCGGTGATGCGAGATGCTTTGCGAGCTTGCACGATGCATTTCACCCCCATGCAGCCGATTGCCAGAAAGAAGGCTACGTGGACTGCATTTCTTTGCCTCCGGGACGTTCGTTTACGAGCGGCACTGAACGCAAAAAAGAGAGTGTTCTTTTTCTCGCCCAACCTCACTAATTACACTCGAATTTCACGCACAGCTACACACCTCTCGGTGTCGGTGGTCACTAACGTTGCTGCAGCCTGTCGGTTCAGCCATTACACGAACGCATCCTGACGATACACGCAAGCGATGGGTCGCGATCGAGATGTTTCTGACATCGTTAGCGAAACGAACGAGGCTTCATCGAAGCAGACCACTTGCAGTCGAAGGATCGATGTCGGCAATCATATCGTCGAAACCAGGCGCCACCGTAGAACGGGTGTTTGGTGCATACGTACAACAAGGACTCTTTTTTTTGTCTTGCCTCCAGTAGCTCCGTCACGTCCACTGACACTGATCTTCGGTGCTGCGATTTCACTGCTTTTTATCATTTAAAACGAGCACTTTACTTCATGTTTGCTTCATGCTGGAGAAAGATGAAACCGGCTGTGTACATTAGCAGGGATTTGATGGTATGCACAGCTAGAACGTAGGTTGTTCCAACGACAAGGACCTGCTAGTCTACAGTGTTTATGATGCGATATTTACACTGTTCACATAAGTTTTGCAACGCATGTTATGCATTTTCACAGCATTGCCAAGACTAGACTGTAATGCTTCGCTTAAAATTGTGTTGCATGTTTTTTTTTCTATCCTTATTTTAAACACACTTATCGAACGTTCTACTGCTATAAGTATCGTTGTTAGCTTCCGTGCAGAGTTAGCAGATAAAAGAGTCGATACGCTGCGAGCACGAATCGTGGTGAAAACGATTTCCCATCGAAACGTCTATATCTGCCCATTTGTCATAGGGCATTACCGAGCGACCCCCGCGAGCGAGATGGAAGGTATGATTTAGCAATCGAATCATAGTACGAACCATAAATATCGGTAAATGCACCGGAAGTCGTATTCAAGCGGTTTACTCCCCGAAACCAATCCAAGTACATCGTTTCCGGGCAAGACAAACGGCCACAAAAAACAAAGCAAAAGCAACAGCAAGAGCGAAGAAAAAAAATAAAACCCAACCTAATAGGTACTGCTGAAATTCTTGCATTACCAGACTTTATTACCGTCACCATTCGAGGTTGGACCTCACCGATGGACCTTTTGGCGCAGCTCGTTCCGTAAATCCTGCGCTCTAAAAAGACGCCTGGCCTGGACCATCCAGTACACTCGCGCGCCACATGCCGAACATGCCGAATGCATTCAACTGTACCATCTCTGCCAACCTCTGCACCATTTACAGTCCAAATAGCACTTCAGCCATCCAGTTGCACCGTCCACCGACCGGACCGACCCGGATGACTACCGTAAACAGTGGCGCCGCTCGTTCGCTTTGGCGTTTTGTTCGAGCAATTCCGATCGCGAAATCTGCCACATATCGACACGGCACGGTCTATAAAGCGCAGCTCACGGGGTTTTCCGGCCACAATCGCATTGGTATTCGCGCGAATCCCGACGGTGGGGTCCGCGAAGAGCGCGGATAAAAATTGTTAGCTGGACGTGAATCTCCTTTTTTTGTGTTTGTTACCGTACCGGGATTTACTATTACTCTGCTTGGCGAAAGGCGGGTATAAAGCCCGATGACTCACACCATAATCGCACCAAATTCTTGTGTCACCCATTTTGCGGCTCACGGGTTTCACGGTGGGAGAACGCGCGTTTGCATCACTCCTCCCAAGCAGCAGAAAACAGCAGGCAGCAGCTTTGTTCTCTGTAGCCCGGGAACGCTACATCAACCACAGCCACGACGACGACAGCTTCCCTTTGGGGGCCACCATCTCTTTAAGATGTTAACCTTTGCGCGCATAGCACCCAGTAGGGGTTGGGTTGGGCATCCCGCGGTTGCAGCTTCACCGGAGATGAACTGTAACTATGCAACCGTGAACCAAATTTATCTTTCATGAATGAGAAGAGATATTTGCTTTATGAGCGTGATTACTCACGGATGAGTGGACAAATAATGAATGGCCCCGTTCGGGGTGGTTTGTTGTCGCCGGAACCGGGGGAACCAAGCATGCGGTAGAAATAATCTATTTTATTGTTCTTAAATTGATTTATGTACTAAGAAGCGAATTTGAACGCCACCGACCGCTGGTACGGTCGAGCTCGTCCACCATGTCCTTAGTTTGCGTGCACAAAATGTGCACAACGCAGCAAAGCGCACCCGCGATTCCGCTTTGGGCTCGGTGTAATCCTTCGTGAGCCTGCACGTCAGGCCTTCAGCCGCCGGCTAGACACACCGTCAATATCTGCATCTTAATACTGGCTTCGCATGAGCTAGCCGCTCCCCAGCAACAGCTCGTGATCGATCGAGAAACGGCCCCTTATCGACCATTAAAACACTCGCAAATCCTTCAATCGCTAGAGCAGCATTCTAAGTAAACAAAAGCCTGCAGCGTGGCATTTACAAGCGCCGGCTGTATCTTGATTCTTTGAGGCAAATGCTTCTCCGACCGATGCACGGCACAGGACTCGTGTCTTGTCCTGACGGCGATGTAACCGCAGCTCCCACCTCGCAACGCCGTGCGCCAAAGCGAGCAAACAAAAGCGAGGAAATTATGTCATGCACAAATAACGATAAATTTCAATAAAGATAATCCGGATTATCGGAAAAGCAAAATGTTTTCGCAAACAGCTTCTTCCGCAACCGAATGGGCGTGCCATGCAACATGCCGCTAAGTTGCTGCCTCTTTGCTGGCCGCATATCCTTTTTTTTTTTGTTTTTTGTTCGTCATTTCGTACGACCACGTGCCGGGGGGTAAGCGAAGATGCCCAGGGCACAGAGAGCCATCGTCGTGTACATCGTGTTTCTTGGGCGAGATACTAATATCATGCGAAGCCCGTATGCTCGACTATCGTTTTGCAGAAACGGTGGATGTATAAAACCACGATTAGCCGGCACACGGGCCGCTCGCTTTCGTCGTCATAGAGCCAATCAAGATTCGGCATGTCGGTGGGATCGCCTCCACCGATCAGCCCACCACAAGCGCTCGAAAAGGGCAGCCCATTTTCAGGGCAGGTATTGATGGATTTTCCCAACCTCTCTGCAAGCCATTCTGCGAACGAGGAAAAAAGAACACGCTCGTTTTCGTTTTGTTTCGGATTTACTGTCGTCGTCGTTGGTGGGGCGTCTCGTATGAACCCAAGAGAGCCTGAGCCTGATCAGTTTCACGCTGAACGGTGAAACCGTGCTGCTAATCGTCGAATCGAGCAAATTCGTACGATACGAAATAATGTATCGACGGTTTCTGGTTTTGCAATCGGATTATGGTTGCGGATTATTTTCTTTCCCCTGAGTTTCACACCTGACTGGCGTTCGGTAACCGTTGGAGGGGCGCAATCGAAGGGCACACTCGATGCAAATGTTAAAGCTCCCAACGCAGCATGGGGCGCTGCGCCTGCGCTTCAAAGAAGACCTCGTGTCGGGCTACGGACTTCTAGGGGGCATTGCGTTACAAATAATACAAACATGCTCACCGAAGCACATCAGCTGTGAGGTGAGCAATCAGATGGATATGATATCAGCATCCATTTCGGGATTCTATTACCCGCAAACTCAACCCCTAAAGCAATGCTCCGGACCAGCTGTGCAGCACGATGCCACCCCGGAGCAATTATTTACACCACGACGCTCACCGGGCGCGTAAGGCGCATATCGATGGTAAATCATTTTAACATAATTGCCACGTTACTTGGCACATTTCGGCGCCTAATTTTTCCCACAACGAACACATTTTCCCTCTCGGTTGGGGCCCGCCGCATACGGGGGGGCGAATGACATACCGCATAATTCCCAAAACACTACCATCCCCAACACCTCACCCAAGAAACACCCCACACACGAGCTGCGCGGGATCCGTTTTGGCGTATTTTGGATCCGTCCCCGGTGGCGCCGCAGCGTGCAAAGTTTCATTTTCTTCTCCAGCACGGTGGTGGCCGATTTTGCACGAGGGGGTTTCTCTCTCTCTCTCTCTCTCTCTCTGCACGAAGTTCCCACCCAGCGTCAATGTGAATGCGAGCTTGGATTGCCAAATCGAGCCAGCGTGTGTGTGTGTGTGTGTGTGTTAAGACTGCTCAAGAACCTGCTGCGTTGGAGTTTCAATTTAACCCCGAAAGCTTCCGTCGTTCGCCGGTGGTGTCGCGGAAGCGATGGAAGTTTTGTGCTTTAAGAACATCCACGACCTCTCACCCACCGCGTACCAACAAAATGGGCGCAAGGCCGCTGCTGCTGCTTTCTGCTGAACGCGTTCTGCAGCAGTCGGCTGGAATCGGCTTTCGTTGGTGCACGGGAACGGTTTCTCTGCAGCGTTTCTCTTAAACGTGCGCGAGCCCGGGGAGGGAAAAAAAAGGCGATAAATAATACAGTTACTGACGTTTATCTTTCTTCCTCGTTGGGGAATACACACGCCGAGACGTGCGATGGTGCGCTGGTGGCCAAACCAAGGTTCGAGGGTATTTTTACTTCATTCCTATGTCACCTCTGCGTGCTTTCTGCTTGCCACACGGGCCCCAAGGAAGCACGACGCACGGATGCGCTCAAGATGCCGGCGAAATGGTGGGGGGTGGAAACCGAAAAAAAGGGACATCGGGAGCGAATAAAAATACGCATCCTTAATCCCTTGAATGCTGACACGCTTACCACTCACGCTGACGCTTTCAGTTTCCGTATTTCGACCGACCTTATTCCGGCTACCCGTCAATAAGCACAACACGGACCGTGTTCTTCTACTTCTTCTTCATCACCGGCGGGCAAACAGGAAGGACAATAACAAGCGAGCCATCAGGGTTGGGCCGTAATCACGCAAACGGAAGCTGGAATGAGAGTCAGGCAGCGGGCTCTCGAGGACAAATCAAAAGCTAACGCTTGCCTACGGGGGCACGGGATGCGCACACAAGGCAGGTGAAAAGCGGGTGGTGCGTACCAACCGGACCGGGATAGCTTTTGCGCCACCAGCCTCTTCTCCGGGATGGTGAAGCTCGCATTAGCTGGATGAAAACCCTGGCCTGATTCGAAAGGGCAACACCCAGCCAGGGCAGACAACAGAACCCTCGCCGTTGAAAATTTTACGCAAAAAGGTCATTCTTCTGCCGCACTACTGGCGACTGTCTTGTTTTGTTTGACATATTCCAACGGGACAGGCGCAGTGTGTGTTTCCTGTGGCGTAGTCGGGCGTAGCCGGAGTCTGGAAGGTGACAGAATACGGTCGGCTTTTGGGGGTGCGAGTTCGTACGAGGCAGAAACCCATTGGGACCTGGGCGACATGATAGGACTGGGAAGGTGGCACAGAATGATTGCTTTCCAAGGGAAGGATGCCGCAAAAGGTAATTGGTGAGATACGTTCTCAACATATTTGTCTTGTTTTTTTTTTGTTTTATTTTGCCACGCTTCTCTGCCTGCCGGTCAACACCGGAGGGGGCCGGTTGTTTCCGTTTGCGACCGGCCTCGGTTCCGTACTGACCTCGTGTTCGTCGTCGCTGGTGCTGTTTCTTCTCATTTTCTCGCTCCCGGGAATTTCATTCGAGCGGTGCGCACAGCGGGCTCTGGTTTGCCTTTTTCCCGTGCCGTCGTGCAGATTTTATGCAAATTATCTTAAAGTTTGTGTTTATTTGAATCTTTTATACAAACAAACGAACCAAAAAAAAAAACAAGCACCAACCAATGATGGTTCGACTCCCCACGGGAAAAAGGGGTGCACAGTGAAGTGCTTTGAATAGAAATACCACACTTTTGACGGCGAGTTGCTGCTGCTTTTTGTTGTTTGCCCACGATGAAGATGTACAGCAACACAGATTTTAGGTGGGTAAAATTCGATCTTATAAATTCACTTTACGGGCCAAACAGAACAGACCGACGATAGCATCGTCCATTTTGTACGCGCGCGCTTTCGCCGTGCTATCGATACCGCCACGATAAAGTGGCCTGCTTTTTTTTTTGTTTGCCCTCACCGTGGAAAGCATTCGCGGAGGCGAGTAAAAAAGAAAGGCTGAAGAACGCAATTCTGCGGAAGGTACATAAAATGCACGCGATAATATCATTTGGCAGAACTCCCCCGAGAGGTGGCCTCGGCCGGTGGAAATCTTGCGCATCCAGCGAAAGAAGGCGACACAGAGCAAGAAACGATGCTACGATCTTCCTAGAACCTTCTCAGATGTTGATGATACTCGTTTTTTTTTCTCAGCTGCTGCTGTTGAGCCAGCGAAACATCGACCATCGCCATCGAGGCTCGCACTCTCGCCCACCACGCCATCGCAAATGAAACTGATGACAAACCTGAGCGGAGCGTAGGCCAGGTTAAAGCAAGACACGGCGAGTCCGTGCCGTGTCGCGTCCTACCAATTCTCGGCCGAGGCATCGCTCACCTCGAGCGGCAATGTCTCACGTAGGCTCGAGAGGATCCCCACTTGTAACCGTCAGAACGGAACGGATGGAAACGTAACGAAGATTCTGTTGCTTTTTAATTTTCTTCAAACATTGCATAATCAAAGGTGACAGGAAATCGTTTTTTTTATTCCACCGCTTCTCTGCACATTTTCACATTGCGCCACATTGCGCCCCCGGGGCTTGCCGTCCTGCTCCACCCTGAGAACTCTAGACAGATCACCCAGCAGGCCAGCAGGTAAGGTAACGGGCGTTCTTCTCCTCCTCGTTGGGATGCTTGGGTCGCTTGCTTCCCTTCGGCGGCCAGGCGGGACCAGCCATCGGTTCATTTCCACTGCCAACTGCTGCTCCGGGAGCCACCGACATGGACGAGGAAACAAAAATTCTGCTGCGGCACGACACGACGACAGGCGAAGGGAAACTCCTTCATCACACCACCAACAGCAACAAGCAGTCGGATGGAGTCGATGGTGCCACAGCACCGACAAACCCAAAGCAGGGCGGGTGGGTGTATGGAAGAAAAACATACGCCACTTCTGGGAAAACACCGAGAATGGGAGTTAAATTTATGCCACTCGACTCGCTGCCGCTAGCGCCTGCGACATGGTGGTGATGGTGGAAATTTTTAAAGCACTCGTAGTACTCGCGCGCCACTGCCGCTTACTTGAGCGAAGTTCATGCGGAAAGCGTAATGCTTGCGTTTAATGCTTGAGGAAATATTTTCCCAGAACATTTCACCTCATCCGAAACGCTTACCCAATTTCGTATGTTCCGGTGGTGCTGCGGTGGGTGGAAAGTAGAACGGTACGGTTCGCCCACTCGCACGCCCGCCACCCCCAGCGCCCACCCGGTGGCAACCGCGGGGAGGCGTTTGTTTGCTTTAAATAAAGAAAATCAATTTGCGATTTGTTCTCCAACACCAATATTGATGCTTCGGAGTGATTTCTTATTCGTTGCTCTGTAATATATACATCTGCCGTCGACTGCCTGCTCGGACGCCTGCAAACCGACCGGCGGGTAAACTTGGCTCATTCAAAAACCCGAAGCGAGGCGAATCAATCGAACGCGCGCGCACCAGCCAGCGTATACTTTGCACAGGGGTTTTCCCTCCTTTTGGCTGGTAGCCTGGCGAACCAGGCGCGCAATGGAGCGGAACAGTAAATCACTTTAGTTTCTGTTTGTCTTTCCGCTAGCTCGGCGTGATTCCTGTAAGCTGTAATTAACATTTGGGATTATCAAAATGATGAAACGGCTGCTACATTAATGCATGTGGCGAAAAAGGAAAACGCTACTAGACCAGGCAGCTCACGCTGCGGTTGGATCGATGTTCAATGAGCTTTAATAACACCCCAAAGGAATCACCGCACATTTCCTTGCACACGGCGTCCTTTAAAGAAATGCTAAAAAATTGCTCAATATCAATAACGCAACGTCACGGCGGGGGTTTCAGAGCAATAAATTCAGCAATCTGCTTGCTGCAACACCTGGATGAGGGTAATATTCTTATTGCCTTCGAAATGATGGTTTTTCATAGGTTTAGCAGTCTGCTTCTGCCATCCGTGCGTGCTAGCGAGTATAAATTACCAGCAGACTCGGGGATTATTTCCTTTCATTTCATTATGCCGCCGCATCATTCCACCGCAGGGCGAAACAAAGAGAAGTGCTGGATGAGCAAGTTTCGAGAATAAAATTTCAAACATATTGTGCTTAATCCAGCATGCCATCGAATTTGACGCTATTCGGTTGGTAGCAGCACTCGTGGGAAAAGAGGAAGCGCTATTTTATTCCAAAACATAAACGCAAGAAAAGGTAACCGCGTTTAGTACGGTGACGTAAAGTTTACTACTATTCAATCAACTTGGACCCTTTTTGGTGGTGCTTAGGGTTGTAAAAAAGGCACCGAACCCAATGGCTAGACCGCACCAATTGCAACACCGTAATCGTGCGCTGTTCTGAGACGATGGCGGGGCTTCTTTTGGAGCAGAATGCGTCCATTAAAAAGATACACTCTTCCTTTCGCTCTTCCGGTCGCATTAACTTTTCTTTGCTGATCTTATCAACCGTACCCCGTCTACATCGTCGGCCTCGGCAGCCATAAACATCGATCACGATTAGTGCTCAAACAAACGAACGGGTACGGCGGCTCACACATATAACAACCAGGTGTCTAATGGCGATGACGCATGGGTCACTTATAAACCGAGATATCCAACGCCGCAACGAAATAATACCCAACAAACCTTGTTTTCCTGTTCGATTTGCTCCGCACACATTTCATTTGCCTCACGGCAACAATTGAAGACACACTTGCATGCGGATGAATTCTGCCAGTTTCAAAAGAATTCCGCAAGTGCTGACCATTTCAAAATTCGACCACAGCATCCGACCACTGACGAGCTTTTCGTTGCCCTGGCAACACAGCCCACAAGTACAGCAGCCACACATGAGCAACGATAAGCTGTGCTGAAAATTTGAAGAATACAGCCAACATGGCACTCGCTGCAATCCATTGTTTTAGAGAGCGTTTCGTCCGCTAAAACTGGTGAACGTAGAGACTAGAAAAAAAAGTACGCTATCCCTCGAGCCCACACGTTTAGTGGTGGGATTGGTTTTTGAGAATCCGCACAAAAAAGAGCACCGTCGGCAGATCCCTTGCCAACCAACATCCGCTGCCGGATATCGGACTTATCAAGCTTCCAGGCGCACTGGCCGGTCGTCTCGGTGACGGTAAAGTCCTCTTCAATTATTTCACTGAGCGCATTGTCCCCATCAGGTAATCGAAGCTACGGTAAAAACCGTTCGTCAGCGCATATCCTGGGTGACAACACACAGCTTGGAACAAGACTGTTTTTCGAACATTTCTTGCAGAATTTGGATGTTTTTCTTTGGTATCACTATCGCATGGTTAGCAATGCTTTAACACTGTTCTATCGAAATCTGCCCCCGTGCACTAGCAGGTGTCGGTGATCGAGGTTACAGTTTAGTCATTCGCTACCAAGACCGCACCATCACCGCGATGTTACTAAAATTTCCTTATTGAATAGAATGCATCGTGCATCAGTTTCTGCCCCTGCGGTGGCTCGTCTGTCAACGATACATTCGAGGATTCGTTTTGTTTGCTTTCTACTCGACTTTATCCGCTTCGTATGACAGCGTCCTTCAGCGGCAGCAGCAACACGTTGACTTCACTGGAGATCATGACGAACGATTGCCGTTCTAACCAGTCGTACAACACCACTCCAGTGGCATTCTTTTCGCGGCAACCATGCGTGTGAGAGTTGTGCCGTAGTTTGGCGGACCTTTTTTTATCGGGGTATTTTATCCAGTCATCCAACGCGAGAATCTAACAACGTCGAGCTTATCCAACCCAAAACCAGCTTGCTCCGGTGACAACCTGGTGTGGAACCAAATTTTTCTTCACTTTCTATACCCCTCAGCGAAACGGCTTTCGGTTGGCATTCGGTCATTTTCAATTCTCGCCTAGAAAACGCACTCGCAAAAACACACGTGCACAGAAACACACCCACATACATACATTTATGTATATTCAATGGAAATATCCTCGATGCTTTTCGACAAAGTGTCACCATCGGCGCAAGAAGAACAAAAACTAAAGCTTTTCAGTGATTTAAGTTTGACTAACAAATCACCACGCTAAGGAGCTGCCATATCGGAAGTCATGCAGCCATGTGCCGAGTGAATACAAAAAATCAGCTTTTTATCACAAATTTCACCCATCCTGATGATCTATTCCACGTCAACACACACGAACGTACCGTCTTCCGAGGGCGTCATTAACGCAGTACAATGTGAGAAGAAAAAACAAACAAACAAACACGCTGAATTTGCATGTAAAATGCACCGACAATATCGCCCACGCACGAGAACGAATGCGAAATTGGAACGAATGGAGCCACCGATCCAGGTTTCAGTCAACCAAGATCACTTCACTTTCGCGCGAACGTTGTGCGGTTTCATGTGTGTATGTGTGCCTTTATCTATGGTGTGTTATTTCCGTTATTCTGGGAAAAACAATTCCAGTGATGCAAGAAGGCTGTACGCACTGCTGGGAGGTCAGAGGGTATAGGTACATGGGAAAAAAATCTCTCTCACATACACACACACACGCACACTTACACTCACACGCAAGCAAACACGCAGCGTGTGGTTGGTTCGCGGTGTGTGGGCCGGTTTCGATTCTTTTCCGCGGACGTCGTGAAACACTGCACACCCTGGTTACGGTGCTAACGGTATGCCATACGCGGGATCACTGAGAGAGTCATCGGCCTCCGCCGTTTTGCCGGATGCGACCGAACCCGAGCCAAACTGGCTTACAGGTGATACTACCGTGAGCTTTCCTCTCCGATCGTCACTCAAAGAAAACTCAAAAGGGAACTCGCTTGGATGAATCTCCACTCACAACAAATAGCTTCGCGCGCGCACACACATACAGCGCTCATGGACAGCGTTAAACGCCTTCAGCATGCTCTTATAATATGCTCAGTTTGCTGCATTTTTTACATTAGCCTGAGGCCTTGAATTGTTTTAGATGCACATCTTGCATCGATCGAACCGCAGCGAAGCAGCACGATGGAGGCGCCTGGTGTTTGACGTTGATGAGTGCAACGATCCGAAAGCTATCGAAGCTGCGTGAAAATATGAATTTTTCATTACTGCTTGCAATAATACAGTTTCTCAAAAAAGCTTTTTTGTGAAGTCTGAAGTCTTTAAAAATCAACATAGCTTGCTCATCTAACTTTCTCGTTTTTTCTTCTTTAACGCATCGCTCTTGAACCGGCAAAAGCTTCGAATGAATATTTAATGCCAGTTCAAATTGAAATCAAACAAAATCAATCGCGCTCCGATGGTAGAGAAGCTCGAAACATTCCACCGATTTTCTGCATCGCTTTCCCAAGCGAAAACTTCGGTCCACCCGTTAGCCCTGTCTGGTGGCTACAACAGCGGTCCAGGACGGCGGTGTAGGAAAATTTCATCTTAATCAACATGATACAGCATCCTCATTACGTTTTGTTACTCTCCACTCATTCTTTCCCCCGATCCGTTTATCGGGACTTCAAACTCAACGACTAAAATGCCATATAAAAGCGCGTACTCAACCCATAGCGCGAATATGCCTCGTGCTGCTGGCTCATTCCGGCGCTGTGCTAATTGAAAACTTTCACATTGAATTATTTAAAATATATTCTCGGACCCGACCCGCTCAGGGACGTCACCGGCCAGAACTCGGACACCCAAATGGGGACGCGGATGGCTGGTAAGTTTGGTCTGAGTGTTTCCGTAAGGATGCTTCCATCGCTTCTCGAACGCAACATGCCACTCAGTTCACCTACACAGTTCTGCGAGCTTTTGAGAGTCCAAGAATTCATCCTCCCACAGTGTGGAAAGGATACGCACTCTTCGTGGTGTCAAGCATGCGCGAACGAACTCGCTCACGGAACAGGCCGAATTTCCCAGGCCCGATTTCGGAATACCGGCACGAGTTCGGAAATCCCGCCGTTCGCCACTGTGTCCTGAAATTCCGCCGCACGGAACTTCTACCACTACGATATGTCGGAGCCTGTTGGAGCAATCCAGCGACAACCGTGAGAATATGCCCTTGCTTCTATCGACGATTGCCACGAGCTGTCAGTCTTATCGCCACAATCACGATGACAGGAGCCATGTGCGTAGCAGCAGCGGCTGTCTCACGTTCAAACGCTTTGCCTAACGACGCGCGAGTGTTTCTTTCGGTAGTTTCGTTTCGATACCGTTTCGTGAGTTCGTACATATGTGCGGTTTTGTTCTACAAACATGTGCAAGCGGTGGGATGGATTGTGAATAGGGTATGCAACGCGTTTCTGTTGAAATATATCGTTAATGTGACGTGCAGACTGCAACAAACGAAGATTGAAAAATAATAAATATGACAAATATGTTTGCTAATATTATTCAATGTTCACGCACGAACCAATGAGAGAGAAATTGTGAAAAATATGCAGACTTGTTTTTTCGACACATTTTTAACACATTTTCATATCTATCTTGGATTCTCGCGAAAACTGGACCTCCTGTACAATCATCGCTCAGTGAAAAAAAAGAGTTTCATAAGAAAAAGGCTCGAAACAAGCTACAGTGACTAGCATCGAGAATGAGATCGCAAAGTGGCCCAGCGTATTTACATCCCTGATACTCAATTTTCCACGACGGACTCACTTTCGTCTGTTCAGAACGTTCATTCAACTGTTGTCTTGTTGGACTATTCTTCGCGCATTATTTCAATACTTTTTGAACAATATCAGCGAAACTTTTTGCTCAGCGGGCCTCCAACGAAACAGTAATAACAACGAGTACAGCTACCGTTCGTTTTTTTCATCTTCGCATTTTAACTTTAGGATACAAATGATGAGCAAAATAAGAAACACACTTCACTTCCAATTTCTAGTTGAATGTACAACAATTTCAAAACATGGTTCAAGAAAAAAAATCAAACTTTTCGTTAAAGAACGTGAGAAAATGTGAAGCGTTTTTTTATCTTATTTCTCAAACGCGTGCTGTTTAACAAGTGATTGTGTGCGCCACCTTGTTGGCAAGTGCATAATATCATGCATCAAATATTGCGAAATAAAAGTTAACCAACATCTAGAAAGTTTCAACTAACACCAAATTCGATCGTGAAAGCTGACAACGATGCTTGGAGCGTGCTTAACATCATCGAGAGTTGTAAAGATTCAAAGTAACCTGCAACAGCACAAATACTACTAGTAGTACATAGTAACTACTGCTATATTACAAAAGGCTAACGCAGTTCAATAGCAAACAATTGTGTGAATCTATACAAAATGATAAATAATATCGCAATATCATGGATACTCGATAAAAGATCTCATGCAATTATTCGATCAAATCAATACTAAGGTATCAGTTTCTTGCTTTACTGTGAAACATTATTGCCAAACGTCTTTCGAAATGTCTCATACAATTATATGATCAAATTAATTCTAAGGTAGCAGTTTCTCGCTTTGTTGTGAATCACTACTACCGAACACCTTTCCAAAGGTCGGACGTAATGGCTCTCAGTCAGAGTGCGAGAATGACATTTCATACATCATCTATCGTTGTACAAATCATCGTAACGGAATTGCCTGCTTTGCAGGATTGCGAATCTAAATCGCACCATTTTCTCGACACATTTCCCTACCGCATCAGCGATTCCGGTAGCTTCGGATGTCAGTCTCAAGCTTGCACGAGCATTTGCATGGCAGCAGGGCACGGAGCAAAGACAATTGATACGTGATTGAAAGGCTAAGTGATAAGAGTTTGATTTTTAATTGAAATTCCAACACTCGTCAATCGAACGACAACTGCCATTTGATGAGCAAAGTGAAAAGCAACACGAGCCACCCCGGTAGAACCTTGGGAGGTTGAAGGTTGGGTTCGGTGCAACAGCGGCGAGACCGATTGCGGGAACACGGCACCACACGAAACGGATCGTGCATATACTCTTTTTTCGCACATTGCCCAACGAGCTTCAAATCGATGCTCTTCGTTCCTGCCTACGAGCATAATTGTGTGCGAGTGCGATTGTTGACGGATGCAGCGGGAGAACACACAACGTTGTCTGAAAATGGGTCGAAAGAGAGCAATAATAACGAGATTGCGACAGGAAAGAACAAAAAACCACCTGCACACAATAGGATATATGCTCGTTCTTCGATCCGAACAACACATGAGGCTCCGTCGTTAAACTCGATGGGGCTGACATTCGAGGTGTTGTCTGGTGTTGTTTGCCTGAACGCGGATTTTGACGTATTCGAAAATCGTTGGAATATCCATTGAACCGTACACGTCTGAGATCCGACTCTTAGTCCATACCAACTATGACCAACTTGGAGTAAACAAATAGCAGGAAAAATGCAAATAACTGAATTGAAAACTGAAAAGTTCTGTGTCAATGTAACACTTAACACGTATCAGTCCTCAATTCCAAAATGAAATCGAAAAGACGTTATCAGGATATATTGATAAATAAAAATGGCAATACTTGCATTTTCCTGTACGTCGAAGCAATTAATTTTGAAACGGTAAGTCCCTATTTTCTACAAATTATACTTCATCATAAAATAAAACAGAACACAATTATTCATGTTTAAAATTTCATAAACGATTTAAATGTGTAAACAAAACATTTCAAAATTGTATGAAATAAATTACGAAAAAATACACACAATACATGCAGGTGAGGTATCCTTACCAATGACATTGATCAAAAACGTGTTAATTAGAAACAAGTAATGTATCTGTATATGTTGATTTTTATGCATATGATACATCATATGCATATGCATATGACATGACAATGGTATTAATGAATAAATCCATCAATAATATTGGACAAATCTGTTTTGAAGGAAGGGCTCAAATTCAGAAAAAACGAGATTTTCCTCGTTAGTAAAAAGTCTTTGCCCACACCGACCATTAAGCTTGGAGATCAATACGAAGTTAGTCGACTAAAATTAGCGCTACCACATCAGAAGTTGCTGCAGTATCAGCCTTTTTTTATTCATCGAGACTTTGCTTTGCTTCTGGTTCCTGCAGCGCTTTGTAGTCGCTACCTTACCATGATAGAAGCTCATAAAACGCACCTATGCTCGAACCACTGCCTTAGGCCATTCCAGGGTTGTTTCCGTGAACCAGCCAATATAACCTCCAGCAAACACATTCATCATTGCTCTCCGTTATTATAGTCTGTCTTGCACAGTACGTACCGTAGTGTTTCTCGCTTATCTCATACATATGGCAACCGAAGTACCAGATGGAGGCTGACTTTCGATTTTTCGCCTTCTTACACACCCTTTGAAACACCAGGCGTCTCCATTGCATATGGGCGGCATGCTGCCATGGCCCACCGTGTACCAACGAATCGATGAATCTCTTTTCATCTTTCCAACACTGACCAATACACTCGCATCCGGATGCAGGTCGAAGGAGTGCTTTGCGAAGACCATACGGTATTACCCGGTCATGTGTTTTTTGTACCTTCGAGGTATGACACACACCGGGAGATCGTTTTGTCAGTCCACTCTCAAGCTTTCCAGGACCTTTTTTTCAAAGCACAGAGCGAATGCAGATAATGCTTACTCTCGTTTGATGTGACTGCTTTTTGTTCTCAGTTTATTGCTCAGCCTCCCTATTGTCTAACTGCAGTTTTCTGCTCGACTGCACTTCCATCACTACATCTTGCATCCGCCACATTTATTCACTGAATATCCCTTGAGTATAATCTACAAGCCACTGCAGTCCACATTCGAATTATTTTGGGCTTTTATGTCCAAGGCAAAATGCCCAAAGCAACTCAAACTGCACTACACTATGCCCTGCCAGGTGCCAGCTTTAAAACGTTTCGGCAAAACTCCATTGTTTTGTATTCACCGGAAAACCTTGCTCGATCCTTAGACCGATGGCCCTTAGAATGAACATTCATCTATGAGCAGCAAAAAGACCACTGTTCTATTGTCTCCTCGGTCACGACCTGTGGGCTGTGGATAAACTCTACAGCAGCACCGAAGAATCTAATTAATTTGACCGTTGCATCTCAATGAAAGTCCTATCGTCCTACACGAAAAGGCTACTACAGCCAACAGCTATCGCAGTCTTTCAACTAAATGTGTTGTGGAGAATATGCGTTAAAAATTTTAATCATATGAATCATGTAAACCTTTAATTCAACAGCACAGTACAATGCATTAGTAGCACTTTTTCAGAACTTGTATAATAATCACCTGGGATTGTAAGAACAATAAAAGATGAAATACAAGTTCAGATATGTTTCATAAACTTTTTAACACAGCTTTTGTGTTGAGGGAGTTTAAGAAAATTCACTCTAAATTGGTTTATGAATGGAAAATATGAAATATATGCAACAGAGCAGCTAACCAATTACTTTTTAGCCCTTGTTTTACCATATTCACAATAAAAATATTTTTTTCAACCATGTTGTTCGAATTGTAGATATGTTGTTGAAGTTCACAATACTTTTAGCATAGCTTAAATTTAAAGAGCAGTCTGTTTAATTACGTTTTGCAAGTTTGGCTGTATAATTTAAAACCAAAAAAACCATAACGATTGCAATACAACTGAAACTTAAATTGCTTTTCTTCTCTTTATGCATTAATTTATGCTACTCATATGCATATGTAAATTATTTTGTTTTTGTTCTGCTGCGAATTTTTGTTTTTTGTTCCAACATCAGTTTTGGAATTTCACACAATGCAACAGCCGTTTTTCGAGCGATTTATTGCTGGTTTTTATCAAGCAACAACATAAACAAAATATATACTTAACAGCAGGACACGTGACAACAAGTTTTAGTGACAGTAAATGGTATTAAAAAAAACTATTGATAAATTTTTATTTAAACATAAATTTTGGATATGTTATCCAACATTTTGACAGCTCATATCAATAATCATAATATTAAATAATTACATCATCAGCATATCATAAGACCATATCATAAAAAAACATTTACTGATTTAATAAGAATAAGAATGTTTCGATGTTACTCTTCACTGAGCATTATAATTTATGATATAATCCTCATTGACGACTAACATCGAATACAACAACAAAATAAATCGAAATGTTCAATGTTATTCAAATTATCTATTAACTATACCAGGAAAAGATATTTTTAGTACAGAGTTGAAACGCGTGCATCAACGTTCTCAAGGAATGGGACATATAATCAACCTATTACCGACCAGACAATAGTTTGTAAAGTTTGCATGATACATAAATTTATCGGAAAGTAACACATCATTTTGCTCCTAGCTGGTTTTGTTATTCAATAGGACAAACTTATATGTAATTCAATACAATAATTTTATAAATTTCTTTTAGTTCACTATTCTTAATTTATAAAACATTTTTTCTTAAATTTTTATTATCTAAAACAGTATTTTTTAATATTAGTCTTTTGCCTTACCAATATGGTTTGTCTACATTTTGTTCTACTTGAATAAAGCAAATGATTGATCACGCAAACATCATTTTTAATTCAGATGTGAAATATTTTCGAAGAAATGAAAATGCCAACTCCACTGATAAAATGAATCAATGCATACGGTTTGTCTGCTATGCATTCTCAGGCCTTTAAATCCAATCCGGCTCCAGCATGTGTGACGGTCTGAAATCATTAACTCATATGGCATCCAATTTTCAAAATGAGCATACACTTGAGTTCATTTCATATGCTCCACAGCTGTGAAGCCCCATGACTTATTATTGAGCTACGCTGCAGCAGGCACATGGTCCAAATTGCTAAGTGCCCCTCCGTAGTGTTGACTTCCGATATGCTGAAACAGTGAAATCTAACTTCCTATCATTCCACTCCAACCGCACATCCAAATTCATTTTCTGACACACCTGCGTTCGAACCGAATTATTCTGTACCACTCTGTGCCTGCGCAACGACCACGGGGGTAACGATGCAATCACAGACCCGACCAGTACGCTAAAAGTGAAACAGTTTTCATTGCACTCCAACGGCGGAAGCGCGATATCAGCGCCCATTAGGTGTCGACTAAATCGACTTCCGTGACTGGAATGTGATTATTTTGGGGAAGCATAAACCATGCAAACGGGCGCGATGATACCATGCGCACTTACCACCGTTCCACGCATACCATGCGGTTAATAACGTTCCGTCCAGTGGAAACTTTTCGATAGCAAATGCTCTACCATGCTCGTCGGTATGCAATTCAATGTTACTCTACAGCATCACGCCACTACCAGAGGCAGTTCACCAAATTTAAGACGATTATACGACAGACAGTTGCTCGTCCAAAATGGTGCGTTTCTAAAACCGTGACGTAAATGAAGTGAAAACTGCGGTGCTCCTATTTCAGGTGTTTCGGAACAGCAGCCGGCTTCACTCAATGCCATTTGCGTCAAGCACCCGTTTCGCTGGTTAGCACGTTTGCTGTTTGAGCTTTGCCAGTGTTTGGCAAGTATCGTCTCGGAAATACCCGAGCAGGCAACGCACTAACGTGAGTTTTTCAAGGAAAATAATATTAATGTTTATTGCTCCCGAACGAGACCATTTGATCCTAGCGTTGCATTTCGTTTCATTGGTACGAATTTTGACACTACTCCAGCCAACGAAGCTATATGAACAACGACAACCATCCGCTAGACTACTAATAATTCGTTCCTCACACTTTTCGCCATCAGCACCCGTGCAGCACATGTTGAGTAGTACCTACAGGGTGCAATCCTTATTTCTTGTATCACTACCCAAAATCCATTGCCACTACCGAGCAATTTAAAGTGAACGAAATACGCGTGAGAACAAAAGCCGTTGCGAACAATGGTAAAAGCTGATTTAAGAGCCTGTCGACTCTTCCCGCTGGTTGAGTAGCTCGTGTTTATACTTTTCAAACAAAACATCTTTCACATACTAGTCACACACTAAAACATCTTGACGAACTTTAATCATATTAATGTTATTCTCACTCAACTATGCATGGTAAATGCATTGCAAGTTATATAATTTATATCAATTTCGATACCATTGTAGAACCTATCCCGGGATATAATGCCCGAAGAATACAATTTAGCGAACGTACCATTGCATGAATTGAATCAATGATATGAATAAGACGTTAGTTCACGAACCAATCATGCTCAAATACATATATATATATATATATATATATATATATATATATATATATATATATATATATATATATATATATATATATATATATATATATATATATATATATATATATATATATATACAATTTTATATATATATATATATATATATATATATATATATACAATTTTATATATATATATATATATATATATATATATATATATATATATATATATAGATATATATATATATGTATATATATATATATATATATATATATATATATATATATATACAATATATATATATATATATATATATATATATATATATATATATATATATATATATATATATATATATATATATATATATATATATATATATATATATATATATATATATATATATATATATATATATATATGAATTCCTTGATACCATATTTAAACATAAAGCTTCAAGCAGAGAAAAATTGATGTTCCCTAAATGCAGGAAACATCAATTCTTTCTGTCGAAATGATGATGATCAACATACTATTAGTGTTATCATTTTGTGTGTTTATTTGAAGGGATTTTTTAAATTTTTATATAATTTTTATATTTGCACTCTAAAATACATTCAATAGAACGACGCTAAACATTCACAATGAAAACGAGATAAAAACCACCAACCGTTATTTGATGCAGGGCTATATTTAATTACATAATACATGAATATACCATGAAAAGAAGAATTTTACATACTTACTACATGTACTTTGTTCGCTCGACATGATGAAACACGATTGCAATTCTTCAGAGCATTCATTTGGTAATTTAAATAAATGAGTATTTACCTGTAAAAAAAAATAAATACAACAATTAACTTGCGTGAAATTATATCACTTTAACTGTTAGATTTCATAACGATAATTACTTTGACATAGAGATAAACAAAATTTAAATTGTCATTTGTTTTATAAAAACTATGCAGTCTTCAACAAGTGTGCAGCATTGGTTAAATAAATTATGTTGCTCACTTTGATCATTAATTCACTTAAACAATTAGCTTTCCAAAACGAACATAGTTTAGTTCAAAACACATTAAGCAACAGCACAGTAAAAACACCTTTACTATTTTGGTACAACGAAACATTTGAAACACCAGGCGTCTCCACCGACATTCGAGGGTAACCGAAGCAATGAACAGTTCTATTGTAGCGTTAAAAAACCAAGCCACAACATCCTCTACTTCATGAAAACTTCAAAGAAATCGACGGCATGGATCCAACATGAATTAACTTTTTCACCGTCCTGCTGATGGGTGGACCAACCATCGTCGAATTTGCTACATCGCTGTAAAAATATGATGCGAAGGTAGGACTTTCAGCACATCTTGCAAAGCGCAAGATATCCATTTTGTGCACACGGTGCCACACATACCATTTTTATTACCGCCCAATCTTTCCGTGCTGCAAAATGATGAAAGTACTTTTTTTAAATAATTCTGTAAACCAGCATCATCGCGTGTTCCTATGTGGACCATTCCGCGCCTGGATTTCTTTACATTCCACTCAGACATGCATACACACATGTGCACACCTCGTGCTAGCACGAGTAACCATTCTGACCATCTGAGACAGCCACATTCATAAACTTTTGAAAGCGTAAAAAAAACTCCCCCACATACTGCCACTTACTTCGCATCATGCGACATTTTATCTTCCTATTTGTCTCCAACTTCGGCAGTTTTGCTTGCCAGACTGTAAAATTGTGATGAAGATTTACCACTTCGTACTTATTACGCGGCACGTTTGGTGCTTTAATTTTAATTGAATAATACCCTCGCTTGCTTCGCTATGTCTTTTTCTAAGCGAATTAATATTCTGAGCGGAAAACGAACACATATTTGATCATAAAACCAACCAGCCACCGGATGGTGGATTAATTAATATAAGATGTTATTTTTTTTCTATAAGATACGATTACAGACACTTTGAGCCACAAACGCATAGTGCTTTGTGTCATGTAAATATCTATAATTAAAAATAATGCAAGCCGATGTGCTGAAAAAGTGATTAGGGTTTAGAGAAGTGAATCGAGTCTTTACATTTCATAAAAAAATGACAATTTCCTACACGAGCAGTATGCATAAAAGGATTAAACTCTTATTTTTTCAAACTCATAACAAAAGAACAGTGTTGATTGATCTGAAAAATTGCTACAAATGTTCCTAATATTTAGTCAATACCCGCAGTTACCACACCGTCACGTCGAACACGCTTGGTCGTAGAAGACGACGGCAACCAGTGTATCATTCTCTTCCTTATCACATTGCTTCTCCGATAGCGTGCTAACAATGAATCATTGTATCGGCCACACGTTTTCGCAAACATACGCCACCAACGGGACAAACAGCTACAGAAAAAAAAAAACATTCACCCAAAGCGCATCTTGCAGCCGGTGCCACGAGCCGCGGGTCGTTTTTACTCCAGCAAATCCCTACGCCGTATTTACTCTAGCTCCCGTTTAGCCAATAAATACGTTTTTCAAATTTTCACCCAACCACTCGTCTGTGTTCGAGTCCGATCGAATAAAGCAGTCCCAAATAAATCTACGCGCCCAGCCGGCGACCGGAGCAGCAGCCGGTGGGTATATTGAGTTGTGCCTACTTTCGAAAATTCGAGCATTTATTTGCCTCGCACCACGGCCGGCTGGTGTGCAGACACACATACACCCACATCCACACACACACACAACTTCCCTCAGGGGACAAACGCACGCACAAGTGCCTTTCGTATAATATTTTCAAACAAACAACTTCCCATAAATCGTTCAATCCGATCCACCGGTTGGTGCCGCAACCTCTCTCGCGAACCAATCTCGAAGCATAGCATACACAGCGCCATCGACACTAATCTCCGGACGCGTTCGGGCAACGCATTGGTTGCTCATCGTAGGCACCTATACGCGCTAGCACAGCGCCGTCAGCGCGTCCCGCAAACCGGTGCACATATATTGGCAGGAAAGTTTTCATTATTGCAAACGATAAATTTCGCCCCCATGCCACCGGACGGCAAACAGTCGGTGGCGGTGGCGATGGTGGTAAGGGGTTATAATTTTTTCCTCAATTTCTGCACGCTTTCCATTTTCGAGTCCAGCGAGTCCGTGGAAAGAAACGCGCAAGATGGCATGACGGTGGTTTAGGGGCCCCATAAGCCTCTAGCCTGGAGGTGTTGGAAAGAGATAGAGTGAAAAAAAATGCCCTCTCTCGGCTACCAGCAGGCAACAACCGTCTCACAGGACCAGGGCAGCATTACGCCGTCTGTTACTCACAAGTACGACAAAATTCTCGATCCTGCATTCACGGTGCCCCCTACTCCCGTGGCAAGTTTAGCTCGGCGGGCTTTCCTCTGAAGGCGGTAGTTTGCAAAGTAGATTCTTCCTTCATTATGCCTGAAAGTTGCTTAGCCTGCTCGGGCACGATCTGCTGGTTTTTTCTGCCATTTTGCAACACCATGCCTCACCGTGTATGATGCACTGATTTAAATCCCACCATGAATTTTGCTCCTGGCGCAACCATTGCCCACGGTTGCCCGCGGCTTCACGTGGCGTCGTGCAACGCCGGCTCCTTTAAACCTGCACACACACACACACACACACCAAACTACTTCCCATGTCTCCTCCTCCTCGTTCACCCGAACCGGGCGACAACAATCGAGTTGGCCGACGCAAGAAAACCCGGCAACCGACAACAAATGGCTCGAGGCGGCAGTTCCTGGAGCTGGTCCCTCCTAATGGCCAGATTCAATAAGTTACCCCATTGACCGGCAGTAGAGCCACCAGCGAGCCACCTCTTCTCCTGAGCACACCGACGTGAGCAAAACAAAAACACACCGACGACGACCCACCTGCACACACATGCGCACCCACATGCACACTCACACCAGCGAACAAAGCTACAAAACTGCGGCGCGGTAAATGCTCCGGAAAATGGGTAGAACGAAGTTTGCAAAAAAAACCGGAAGGAGCAAACACACAACACACGGCACCACCCACGGTGGCCCATGGTGGGCGAGAGGTCGCTGCCACCGGGTTTTGCTGGTGGAAAACTTTCTCTTCGCCTTCTCTAAATTACGTCTGCTCGAGCCACAGCCAAAATGAATGCCTGCGAGGTGACCTGGCGTAGCACCGGAGTAGTAGTGGCACCGTTCGATGGCATGAGCGGGCGTATTTACATATGCGTTACATATGTTTAGCTTTTTCTATGCCTGCCCTTGCATCCCGTGGCCCACTCGCCGTCGCCCATTACACTTCCGATAATCGGCCCCGGTTCGCGTATCAGCGCAAATGCGCCGTGCAATGTGTGTGACGACGACGACGGTCGGTGTGGACGTCGAAGGTTTTCTCAATTGAGCCGTTCGCAAGCCCGATACCGTCGTGCCGGCTGGCTGCCGGGCGTATGACCAATGGTAATAAAATAGTTTTGCTGGTTATGGTTAAACTTTCTCCTGCATTCTCTCCGGCAACACATCGTATCCCGGCCATCCCGGTGCTGCCGGTTGCCGAGCTACCCGAGCCTGAATGGAAACTGGAGCACTGGTGGAATGTTGCGCGTTAAATGAACAAACCCAATTCGACTAATTACCAATGTAAACAAAATACACAACTTTCGTGACGCGCAGGGAAGCATCATTCTTTCGGATTTCAAAATCGAACGCACGGATGGGGTGGTGCATATGTATCTGATCTATCACACCAGCAAGGGGTGTTGTACGGTTTACCCATGAGGCGTGTGTTTGTGTTTTCTGAATGTGCAGATCACGATTTATCATTAACAAATATGAAACAAGTACAGGAAGTTGATTTTGGTTTGTTGCAAATTCATTTTCAGCAAATAAGTTTATTTGTTATCGTGAAAGCATTTTTACAAACAGATGGGCTTTGATCAAGAAATTATAATTTCACGGAACCGGATTTAGAATTGAATGGATTTTATAACATACAAGTGCCATTTATTCAAACTTTTGAACCCACTTATCGTTAAGTTTCTAAGCCTTGCATCGTGTTCTATGTTGGTTTCATAACATAGAATCCATTAATAAACTATAACGCTCTACAGTTATTCATACAATTATAAAATAATTAGCTAAAATCACAGAAAACATCAGCAACTTACACGGAATTTGAAATAGTTATCAGTAATCTTTGCGGATGACTTAAAATATTGTAGTTTTATATTCAAATATATAGTTCAAAATTCAATTATAATTCAAAATATATTTACAAGTTTACCTACAACATGACCAGAAATCAATTGCGCACCCTTTGTTTAGGAGAATCTTTTGCACAATAATATCCAAATTTTGTTGCACAGAAGTAAAAAATATTGCATTTTTATGAATGTTGTTTAAATAATGTTGAGTTTATGAAGATATAAAAATTACGCGCATTTGCACAATATTTTATATTTGGATCCGATATAAAAAAAAGTTGTTTATATGATGCTAAAATATGATTGCTCACTTGTAAGCTTTAATTTTAAAACTGGAATTTAAAACTATAGAGATATATGTTATATATTTAAAACAACGTAAAACTACATCATTTATTCAAAATACAATAAATTGTTATTCGTTTTCAAATGAGCTCTGTTTCAATTAAACAAGTGAAGTCAAGCTAGGTATTTGAGTAAGAATATTATTTCAAGTAGGACCAACAGTTAATCGCTTTCAAATAACTTCTATTTAACTCCACATTTGAGTTAGTAGATTGTTTCTAACAGGATGACTGGAGCGTAGTTCAAGCATAAGAAAAACATTAATATTTCAAGCCAATTTCAAGGCAAGCTCTGCAGTAGATGTTATTTCTGAAACCATTCATAAACTAATCAAACGGACTGCTCGCTGCGTACGATTTATCACCTGCTGTTCTACGGCCATCAACGGCTACATCATGTAAAATGCTTTACGGCACCATGTCCTCATAAAAATCATCAATCAAACGGAAGCCTCCGACGTCATTGCAATAATCATCATCATAATATCATCATCATTCTACGATCCCGGTATCCCACACTAACGCACAGCAGCTGGCCATTGACAATGAACTTAAACGAAATAGGAGGTCATTAATAGCGCAGTTTACAATGTCCTGTTTACTACGCGCTGGTGTGCTCACAACTTTTTCTCACTTTTTGCACTCTTTCCACAAGCCTCATGAACCGACCATAATATGCGCTCACCCGGACGCGTTTGGGCTTTCGTAAAATGGTCGCATCCAGCAACATTCGCTCGCAATATGCAGCTGTTGCTTTTCATCTACATTAAAGCATAAAAACCTATGCTTTCGCGGTTTTATCCCAAGGGGTCTCCAGGCAAGCAACGAGCCATCTTCTTTAAAAAAGCAAATACAGGACGACTAAATACAGGCTCTTCTTTCAACTTGTGGTACAAGCATACTGAGCCTTCCTCGCGCTAAACCCTCTATCCCATCTAGGCTGAACCAATTGTTTTACGTTCCAACGTACTCAGAAGTTATTTTTTTCCCCTGCATCCCATCGCCTTCACGAATGACAGCACCTAAGCGTCATTATTAATAAAATCGTAAAAATATTTAAACCCACCCACTACCTATTTTATGATGCTATGGCAGTATCTTCTGCTACACTCTGCTAATCCTGACGAACATCATTATCCCGTGGATGTCCTTGCTTGTGAGAATGGTTTTTCAGGCGGATACTCCCGTACATTCATGTTAATTTTGAGAAATAGTATAAAAATGTTTCACAAACAATTGCGGAAAACCGTTCCCATTCTCGTTTGAATACAACAAAACACATTTTTCAAATACACTAAACACTGGCTTTGTGAACGTTGTCAACATAAAAATTCTAATGATTTCGTTATAGATTCGGTCCTAAAACCCATATACTGGCAACCTAACGTACATTTTTCTACGCACCCATTCATCTGCTGGCACCTTAATGCTGTTCAACTCGCCGGATCAGTCTCCCTCTTTTGCGTGAGTATTTCCAGTTTCTGTTTCCGTTCTAAAGCAGGTTTTCTTTCGTTCATAATGCTCGTACCTTCTCATCGTACAGCATGTTTTCGATCCTTTGGTCACGATTCTATTTGGCTGCCGTTCGTCGGTAGAGCTATCCCTCCGTGTTACGTCGAATAACACGGTTGACATAAATATAATGGCGTGCACATAATCGTCTTTTATGGTGCGGAACACGCGTGAAAGTTGATTCCTGAATAATTTTAGATATTCAACCACACGAAAGCATTCGTTCACAATTGTTTTCTTTTTTGTAACATCGCTACATGATTATAGAAATTTGGCTTTCTGTCTTGTTAGCGCATCAAACGAAAGTTAGATACCAGGTTCTGTTTGATAGTGTAAACTAAATCAAATTAAATATTATGTCAAACGTATACTTGTATTTGGTCGTTTGTAGTCTCTTTTAGCTTCAGAGATCTTTGTTTCGTGAATCCATCTCTATACCGCAACCATTTTGCCTTTTAAATCTATATGCAATGCAATTTTACACAAAAACACTCATACCGAAACGTATATAAATATATTCTAGTCGTATGTCTAAGGTCGATTTTAATCTAGGAATCGGTTCTTCTGTTCGTTCATTTACTAGAGTGAGACAGTTTAGAATTGTACAGTACAACTACATTTATTTTACTGCTAAAAGAAAATGTCTTGAATTCGGTCACGTGCGAATATGACTATTATGCTTGAGATAAGAAAAAAACCCGGTAGGATGTGATTTAAATGCATTGGGATAACAGTCCAACATGTGATTTCGAAATACTCTTCTCGAGTAGTTTTCTCGAGCATAGTTTCAAATGAACAAATAGTTTACAGTTGTATACACAGCAACAAGGATCTCATGTTCCGGTCATAATTCACCGTTTTGCTACATGCTTGGAATGCACCCTCAGGTGGTGGTGATCTTACAGAATGTTGACATGCTTACCATTACCGTTGCATGGTTATTAAACGCAGTTCATACTCCTTCCAACGAGATTTAGAACAGAAGAGTAATTGCTCTGCCACCAGAAAATGCCCGCAATTGAGACATAGCGGAAGCAAAGCAAAATTACACTCGCAGAACAACAAACGCACACATAACAAAGCACACACTTGGAGCAGTAGCATTAAAATTAGACAACGAATAACACCACATAAACATACAACAGTGCGAACAAACAGAATCACTTGCCTCTTTTGTTTCGCCTTGCCAGATGTTTTATGGGACATTTTTTTCTTGCTTTTCCTCGGAATCACATCGTTAAAAATGCTCAAAGAACACAGTCTTTCTTGGCACATCGGCACCCTCCGGTTGGATTGGGTTGCTTATTTTATGCTTTTCGTTCATCAGCACGACCAGCAGAATTCGCGTCTGACATGACTGTGTTTAAAAATTAACTTCGCTATTTCGCGGTAGGGCAGCTTCCATAAAACTTTACCGTAACCCATGATTAATGGATGTTTTCGGGTATGTCGTATACCGTCTGTACACTTTTTACCAGCCATTCCCGTGTACCAGAGGAAGGTTGTCCTTCCGCATCCCACAATTCACTCGCACTTTTGCAATGAAAAAAGCCTTTCATTTTTATTTGTGCCCTTTATGCGTTACAACTTCACTTGCAACTGGACTTGTTATTTCATAATGTGTTGGACCAATCGGTGCCTGACTCTTGAATCCTTTAATGTTTGTAACAATCCTACAACTGGTTTTCACCATCAAATCATTTTTGTACAATTGTAATGCTTTTAATATTTGTTCATTAAAGCGTTTAAATTATGTACTAGAATATCACCGTGTTTTTCAGACGCGATATCTATCACACTTTACTTGCGCGAATTTTAGCAAATTTCATTATTAAATTGAAATCAGGACATCGATGAACAGAGAGAAAGATACCAATTTCCAGCATTCATTTTTCCAGCAAACGATAGATTGGTCCAGCGTTATCATATTTTTACCCTCCTTTAAGCATTGATAACATTTTTTGATTGTTGCAAAAAAAACCAACCATACCGGTTTTTGTGGTACGACGGTGAAATACATTTTTTACGCTGTTTCAGTACAACCCACCATTTCACGCAACCACCGTCCACAGAGATCGTGTGGCGGAAGCACAGCTGCTACATTCCAAACATTCCGTTAATTAAGACGAAACATTAAAAACGTTTTAATTTCTACCTAATTGCACAATCAAGAAGTAGATATAACGATAATTATTACAGCGCCTGCCTACCTTTGCCAGCCTCGCCACATCAAGGCGACTCGGCTGCCAAGGAGGAATTGGATGTGAAAATACAGCTGGAATTTTATGGCCCACAGGAAACGAGCCGCAGGTCCTTCAGCCCAGGTCCTTGAGGCAAAGTCTAACAGTATTGCAATGCTGATACGGTCGCCGACTGACGGTACATGAGGACACCGCAGGACGATTCGTATATTTACACCACCGACGGAACGGAGTTCAAGAATTTAAGTGCAAAATGAAGTGGAAGTAATGCCGCACAAACGCTCACGCACACAATCAGACCATCCTCGACACACTTACGTACATCCGAGCGACGATGGATAGGTTCGATGAAAAAAAAACCTTTCCACAAGATTCTCCAACGGCGAATCCGTATTCGTGCGGGAGGGCAATCTTTCGGCCGGTACCTCCGCCGCTCTATATGCATATCCACCGGTAAGCGGTCCCTACGAACCCTCGCCTCCACTGTTTCTTGATAAGAAGCGCTTTTTGATGAGAAAATTTCGCCTCAATGTCCCCATCGGCCGCTTCGTTCCTACCACCAGCTATCACCTTCTTCAAACTATTTTACCTTCGGTCGTTATTACATGATGACGATGATACCTCGGGCACGATTCTAGAAAACGTGACCTCCAGAGAAGCAACGGCGCAAAACTTGGCTAGATAAATTACGACGGAATGACGGTGTTAAGTCTGCTGAGACTAGGCTTAGAATTTATATCGAGTCCCTAAGATTAAGATAAATGGCTTTTAACTGAATACGCTTGCGAAAGTGCGGGCGAAAAGACGATATTTTCAACGAGCACTGCTGTTGTTGAAAAAAAAACGTAGCGGTAAAAGAATGGGCAAGAATTTTTAACAGGCTTTTGACAGCATTTTCACAGTAAAAAATCATTTCTAAACGATGTCGTTTAACTATTTGACTAGATCATTAGAACCGAATCGAAATTTACGGAGAACGTCACACCTGCAGATTAATGGTGCTCATTTGCCAGATACCTCACTTATTAAAATAGAAATATACAAAACATATATAACACGAGGGCCTTTATTAAAACATGCTGTTATAAGGGATGTGCTCTTCAACTATTTAAACTCTCAAGGTAACTCATGAATCCATCATTTCGAATGTATTTGCTAGAGAGATTTCTAAAGTATTGGCTTCTAAATGAGTAAATTTTAAGATTTAAAACGAAGAATCGCAAAACTCTACTTCATATTTTCATTCTTGAACACTCTAATGTTTTTAATTCACTATATGGATGATCGAACTGCAGGTTTCACTTTCCATGACGAGTGCAGCCTACAAAAACTCTTTCTTCTACTCGCAGCAATATTATCACTAGTGAAATACAATAGCGAAACAGCAAAGCCGCAGCCATTTTGTAATATTGATCTTCTCCATCCTATCAGATTTACACTCTTCGACGAATCAATTATGCCAAAAGCGCAAAAAGGAGCACACCTCGGATTCCTCAGAAGATCTCGCATTGGTAAAGCCTTTTTCAATTACTTATCCAAAGTTGACTCAGCTGATGCGTCTGTTTGTTTGTTTGCTTGCGATGCTTAGACTAGGCGAACGGTGATGCGGTGAGGGCAGCATTTAGCCAGCACGTCGAGAGTGCGGTATGGAACGTGGTAAGATGCTTCCTCGAATAATGTTCATTTACCACAACTATACGCAGAAGATACGCATACCCACGTGACAAACACCGGCACAGATGGCATACGCACGTTTGCTCGTCGATGGTTTGTCGAAATGTGAAAACGGAACCCTGTCAAGTTCCTGCGATTCTGGAGAATTTAATCAAACTACCAGTATCAGGCGTGTTTCACCCCTCGCAAGCCTCTACCCTTTCAAACCAATCTTTCTCATTGCGAAACTGAGTGCATGCAATGTACGTCGGGCCTGCCTTCCGATACCCGGGGACCATTTTCCAGTTTTCTCTACACCGCTGAACAACTTCGAGGACAAATCTATCACTCCCAGATCGTGCGTGGTGATGGCTTGACAAGCGAACGCCTCCAATAATGTCAAAAACGAATGTAATAATAATACCGTGAGCGTGTCACACTCAACTGCTCGCTTGGTGTGCGCTCACCTACGGTAACGACGGCAACAACATGCGCACACACACACACACGTGTGAAGAAACAATCAACCTGAATCGGGAAGGAGCAGCCCCCTGATACCCTATAATTTTAATCAGTCTAATGGAAAATACACGTCAACGTGTACAAACATCCGTAAGATGATGATTCCTGCGATGCTCCACCTCGTTTCGAGAGGTATGACAAGTACATCGAAACTAGATCATGCTACCGTGTGCCATTTTAGCACACATGGCGTCCCATGACCAAGCATAAACAAACAAAAAAATACGAAACGCATTCCTCACCTGAAGTAGCTAGGTAATTGCATTTATCGACTTCAAAGCGAAAGCAAAGATCGTGTTCAATTACATAGCAAAAGTTTATGTAGAGACAATGTTTAGCTCTTCAGGTTTACGTGGAAAGATTATTCTTTTCGCACTGCCAGATTATCTTCAAACTAGTGGGAACAATAATACAGGGAACATAAGAAAGTTTAACCTAAAACCAATTAGATCATCTTCGATCCTACCCTATCTTTAACGCCGGTAACCTGAACATTCCAATACATTTTCCAACAGTTAACAATGTTTCATTACTAACAGTAGCAGAAATAGTGGTAATAATAATACGAATGTTACATCAGTAAAAACCAGCAAAAGACGTATGTATCTGCTGATCTCAATCCATTTGTTTCGCTCCCTGAAGGATATTTACATAGTAATCAACCAGCCATTATTATCATTGCACTGTGGGAAATGCCAGCTGCCAGGGCTTAGCCATTCACCATAGACAAGGCTGCTAGCTTCATTTCCAATGCGCCTTCAATCAACCAAAAAGGATAGTTTACACCCGTCCTCCTATCCAATGATATAAGATCTTTGATGCATTCGTTTATGCGCAGAGTTTCAAAGAGGATGTGAACACCAATCGATAGCAGAGAACAGACGAACATTTCATTTCCCTGGCAATTAAAATTATGCAATGCACGCGTGTATTCTCTGTTTACCTTGTAGAAACATTACTAGCAAAATTTTATAACCTGTGCGAAATATACGGTTCCAAATAACTTATACACAGGTGGTGAAAGGTGAAAATAAAATGCTAAATAACAACGTTCGTTAGCGAGTTGGTCTCACACCATCATACTCTCTCGCAACGGCCTTGTTGCTCATTACACAGAAAAAATTAAAATGCATTACCGTGTGTATTGCAAACGGTTATAAAATGCAATTATTCCAAACGAAATGTACTCACTCATAAATTACATATTTCCTTCTGCAATGCGTCTTGCGATGGTAGTAAAAAAAAATACTACGTCACCATTTTTCCCCCCGTGTGAAGCTCGCCCGTTTCTTATCCATTGAAAATATGTCCCAATGGAACTTATTATAATCGCTTGTTCGTTAGCGAACGCGTTGCATTGCAATCCTGATGCAAAGAGTACAATTTATTCCACTATGCCAGCGAGCGTGTCCTCACAGTTTTTGTACAATTCCTTTAGACTTGCTCTGCCCGCTTGCACAACATCGCTGCTCCCCTGTAGAGCGTAATGGAACGTATGTATACTCGGCACCGGTTTTATAGCTGCCCGCCCCGAGGAACTCGCAAGGCGAAAATCATCGTTGCATGAATAACTGCCGGTATGCTTCGTGCCATGGCATTGCACATTGCAATTCTGCTCCGTGCCCGGTCAAACCCGACGCTATCCAAGACGATTCAAACGATGCTAACGAAGCATAGAAAGTGATTGCTATTATGGAGAGAGAGAAGGCGAGAGAGCAAGAGCAAAAAGGAGAAAAATATCTGTACATGCTACAGTAATTAAGCGACCGGTCCGATAGTCATGAACGAAATACCATACCTTCGCTTACCTAACGATGGAGAAAATGTATTCCTATTATTCGTATGGCAAAACACACTGCTTGCCATTTTGTGCGCCCGTAAAATGTACCGCTTGTGCCTGGATTCTTTTGCATTTTGCAGGACATCAGTTATTTTCATAAAACCGTGTTTTTTTTTGAAAATGTTGCGTCTCATCCAAACGCCAATTAAACCAACCCGAGGCATTACGGTCCACAGGATACACAAATCGATAGCTGCTCCTTCCTATGTTGCTTCATTTAAAGAACTCGTTCACGACGACGCGGTTGTATTATTTCAACAAAAGGGTGCCTCACAATACATTTTGTTGGAAAAAAGGATACCTGTTACAGCGGTATCCTTCTTAGCAGACCATAAACGTAACGACATAAATCTAGATAATCATGCAACCGAAAATTATTGTCGGCAGATTTCGTACGTTTTGCACGTTGTTTCTCGCAGTATGTGATGAAACGCGTTGCCATCAGCAAGATTAAGCGCTGCTGCTCCATCAGTAAAGCCTCCCGTTATCGCACGAGAGCACTAAATTGGGAAGTGTGGAACAGCGTTGTCAAAAGTCACTTTATTTTCCGCGCACTCGACCAGCGGCTCAAAATTGTGAGCTCGAATCTAAAAATCGGAAACGCGTTCCGGACCCATTCCATTCGACTGGGCGAACACGACAAATGGGTACGATGCTGCCAAGTGCTTACGCTCGGGTAAAACCATTCGTCTCCACAAAATCCGTAAAGCCTCGAAAACCTCCGCGAACATGAACCAAAAACACGACCCTCGGCCCTCGGTGGATCGGACGCAGTGCAAGCGGTGGGTGGCAAGAGCGGTGGAAGGCAGAATTTACATATTTTATTTGTTGTTTGCGTATCTGTTTTAATCCAATTTCACGAAATGTTTGCATGATAGATCCGCTCAAAATTGTTACATTATGCTCTCGGGTACACGAACAAAACCGTTCTCGGATACAAACACACCAAGAAGAAAAACACACCAAGCTTCTCGCACACGATACGCGGGAAATGTCCTTACGATACGATACACCACATGCCGCCTCTAGCTCAATGCAAACCGAAGCGAAAAGATTCCGTTTAAGGCGGAGGGGAGCACGCCACGTCTGTCAGCTTTCCGATCCGAAGGAAGCACATTTTCCACAGTCAAATCACATACACCCATCCATCCTGCAGCGGATTTGCCATTTGTTTTGCTACTCCTCGAAATCGTTCGCATCACTTGCGCCCTCTTGAATCGTTCCGCGAAGTCAAGTGTCTTTGGGCTGAAAATTATACCATATTTAGCTATGCGGAATGCTTTTCACAAACACATCATGCAATGTGGTTGATTGTACAACAAATTAACGAGATATTTTGCTCTTGCCTAAACGTACAATCGAAACTCACGGTTTCACTAACGTATGTCTGCCAAAGCATTGTCACCCGTTAAAGGAGTTGTTTTTAACGTTTTACACACGTAAATAAAACATAATGCGACGAGCATTGTAAGCAAACCCATAACAGCGCAGCATAAGGTAGCGTGATGCATAGTCCACAACATTAGGAATGGTCCGTGGCCAGTCCAAAATGCGGCGTTAGCATCATAATTCAAACCGACATACGACACTCGAAAATTCGCTCTTACGTGCACCCTCATTTACATGGCTTTTATGCAAAACATGTTTATCTATTCCATCTTTGCTCCATTACAATACGCTTCCCGGTTGCGCTCGCGGCAACCCTGCGCCAGCCCCACCGTGTCTTACTTTTTGTTTATTCGATTGCTTTCTTTCTTTTCTTGCCGATGGAAGAAAACACATCGCAAACAACCGGGATCAACTGGAATTTTTCGCCAACTGCTTGCCCAACGAAAGGGTGGGATAAGCGAAGGTTTTTCGAAACATATTTTTATGTCGCATCTTATAGCACGGGTTTTACGACTTTTCCCCCGCCCTGTTTCTACTTACACACAGTTTGTTGTGGTTCTACCGTACATACTGACATTCCTGGACCTTCTGCTTTTCTTGCAGCTTGGATCTGCTGGCAGACTACCAGTTCCAGCGAAATAAATCAAACAGATGCATATTTACATAGTCAAATATCGCCGCTCGCCACGTCGTTTCGGTGTAACATCACTCACCAAACCAAACGGTAACCAACGGTGATCGTACGATCCGTCGATTGATCGACGATCGGTGGCTTCCGGGAACAAGGAAAAGGAAAACATATAACATTACGCCCGCGCCCGAGATACGGTCGAACATCTCCGGCAGCAAAAAGCGGAAATTATCCAAATATTTGTTGCGTGTTTCATGCACGGACGAACATTTCTTATCCATCCACGCGAGAGCCAACAGTCCTGTGTGTCAGCCACCGGCCTCGGCTGACGAGCCCTTTTGTCGTTATGCTGCGCAAAACAAGACGGTTCAAACATCAATAATAATATCGTATAAAAAGGGACGCTCTCCGGCACCGCAACCAAACACGCTTGTCGAAGCGCACCCCCTTTGCCGGAAGCGTTTGTGGTGGAATCTGTTTTTCCGATTGATTTCGATTGGAAATTCATTGGCCCCTCTCTTGGTGTGGCTTCCGTGCGTTCCGGAGGATTATTCGTTTGAATATGTTTGCGGCAGCGTATCCCGCGCAAAAACGTTCTCACAAACCGGTGGTGCGTTATGAGCGACATGGTATTGAAACATAAATTTTCGTATCAACGCGGCTGCTATCAAATTTCAAACCATACACGCCCCGATGTTTGAAAAACATTCATCACAATTTCTATCCATTTATTTCTACCAAAAGTGTCCCTTGGGCCATGCCATCTGGTTGGGGAAAAATAGAAATGCATAGCTCTGTGCTATGCATATGAACAGCTTTTTTCAGCAAAAAAGTTCCGTACAAAAAATGCTTTACTAAAACCAAACACCGTTTTGTTGCTCATTTTCGCACACAACACAAAAATGAATAAACACAAGCACAAATCAATTATAACAAAACATGCGACTTATTGGTCCGTTTCATACAAATTATTTACTCTCCAGTCACTCAATTTGATCACCCACTTCATAGTGATATGATGAACCATGCAGGATTGATCATGTTTGCAAAACAAAAAAGCTTAGGACACGGGCTTTGTGAACTGGCTCGTTTTTATAAGCGAGCACACTCATGTGAACAAAACAGTTCATTGGTAATTATTTTCAATAATGCCCTACAGACATTGTTTGATTTGTGCTCGCTATTTGTGTTCATGTGTTAAATCTGCGCTCCTTTCACCAATCATATGATATTAAAGCATCTCTGTAAATTGGAAAATTTTGAATGAACTATGAGTTTGACTAAATTATTATTGATTTTTGTGTATTAAATCAATTGAAACTCTTTGGTGTGACGTTTATTTAAATAGTACAGCTAGCGATTATTTCGTTTTCCTCCTGCTAATTACAATGTTTTACTGCACAAATGCGAAGCGCAGATTTAATGAAATCAACATGATCATGACGATTAAAGGTACACCAAAAGCGCTATACTATGGCAGCCCTCTATGTTCGCAGTACTATCCTCTCCCGTGCGCTTCTGCAGTTCAATAACTCTCAAAGATGACCCAAAACCAAAGATTAGAATATGTGTTGGAAAACCACGCCACCGCACCGAACAATAGATTTAAAGTGATACAAAGCCTCTACCTCCACAGCTGCATCGCGCATAATGGCTAAAGTCCTCTCCCCCTGGCTTAATCCTTTTTTATAGATACCTTTCCGTACGGTTTTACGACCGCAGTTAATCATCTTGCGCCATGCCGTGCCACCCGTCCGCCTTCGCGCGCTCAGTCGGTTTCTATTATTCCGCTGGCAGTTTAAGACCCCGGCGCGAAAACACAACCACAGTTGACAACAAACAACAACACCAGCCCACCGCCAGCAGCAGAGTGAGTGTCTCTATCGGGGCCATGCGGTAGAGCTTTCTGCACGGATAAGCGTGGCGCCAGGTAGGAGGTGGCTACGATTGGCCAAGGTGAAAAATACCCCACGGACGCGCACCGCTGGCAGGGTAGGTAGTGTGGCCATCGGAGCCGCAAAATTTTATAGTCCAAAAATTTTACGATGCCATATCATAATTAATGCAGCAATTTTCCACCAGAAAAACCGGATCACGTTGCTTATGTTTATCGTGCCGCGCGCTGCACAAATGTATCCACGAAATTGTTAGCGCCCGGCAGAAATCCTGACTAAAATCTGTCCAGCACTCCCGAGGAGAGTTTCGCGTTCGCGAGCGCCCGGCCGAACGGTAGGTAAACTTTTACTACGGTTCTCCACCGCCGACGTCCGAGGCAGGAAGGCTGCTCCAAAGCACCGGCCAAAGACCAAAAGAACAACGAGACACCAACCGAGACCGCTTCTGGTGCTGTGTGCTCGTTGTCCAACTTTTGCCATTTGCCATTCGATTTTTGGCTACTGGCTTTTCACCAGTCCATCACCTTTGCGGCCATTATTTTTACTTATTTTGGCTGCTTTTTTGTGGGGTTTTCGAAAATATTTTCGATTCCCACCGGTGCGATCCCTTTTGGCTTCTCCCCATTGCCCAACGGCAACCATCGGCCGGGGATCTATTCAGGTCCGGACGACTGAAAACACCGAGGGGGATCATTGGATGAGAATTCATAAAATATAAATAATCGTAAAAAACACCCACCCGCGCCGCACTGCACGAACGTCAGAGCCACCCACTGACATGTTAAGCGCGGAGCGTTAAACCACGATGGTGGCCACCAACCAGCAGGCACACTCACTCACGCCACCACACAGAGAGACACGGTTAATGTCTCCTGCCAGGCCGAGGGACGAGCTGAAAACATTGCGGTGCCGTAACCGATTCAATTCAATTATCAATTTAAAACGCATGGTGGGAAATTGATTTTCACAACTTGACTTTATGCGCTTCCATTGTTCCAATGTGAGTGTGTTTTTCGTGCTTTTTTTCTCAGTTCAGCCTTTGCTTATTACTACAACCAACAGTGTGTGATGATTGTTTTACTTTTGTAGACATATAGTTGTAGACGTTTAACAACAAAAAAACACATGATCATTAGGATGTTCACATAACAGAAACATACTACATGCACATTACTGCTACATTGCTCTGTATTTTAATGGATTTGTTTTAAAAAAAATGATTAATGAAAACAAGATGTTGCCAATCTCGATTTTCCATTGTTTCCCAGTAGAACGTGGATGAACAATTAATAATGTTAGTAGTACGATTAAGCTCATCATCCCCACAACTGCATGACGGAGAAAATGATACCATTTTCATTGAGTTGTAATTGATATTGATACAGATGATGCAGCCATTATGCTAAGACACTGCTAACTCTATTATTCATTTCCACATCCTCTATTGGGATATAATACTGTTCCTAATATCCAACAGGGGGCAATTCAAGAATTCTACTCCATACCCACCCGGCATTCGAGCCCACGGAAGTGCGCTGCCTGCTGCCGAAAGCGTGGACCACAACCGAAAAAATACAGCTCTATGATAAATGAGCACAAATTAATCTAATCCTCATTGCACATAAAGCAAATAATAAATGTACATTCCCATGCGATCAAGGTAGTGTTTTTGCGTGCGCTTAGTCCGGGTCTGGGCTGCGGCATTCCGCTTGCCGCTTCGATTCATCATGCGTTAGGCCCGGTTCAACGGGAGATGAGCAAAAGGGGGCATTATCGGAAGATCCCATCACCATCGCGCCGTATTTACGGTAGTCGTGACCCGGGCGCATGTTGGGTCGAGATTTCCAACCGAACACCATACACGCCCGAGTGCTTTGGTGGAGAAAGGAAAAAACAACACAACCGTGCCGTGTACATGGCCGCGTTATGATCACAGATCCATGTGAAAATTATGCTTCCCACAGCACGGCCATCTGACCAGGGCTCGCCGCAGCGAAATTGGTACCAGGAGACCAGGGGGCTCCCATCGGCCCTTCCCTGACGGGCCGGGACGCGCGAGTTTGGTTCATTGCGCCGCCGCGGAGGTGATTAGAATACAAATGGTGCCCATTATTATTAAGCCAAAAATATCCGTATCCCACTACATCCCATTCGATACACATGAACCATGTCTTACCAATTCCAGCCGAAACGGGCCTGCATTTTGCCGAAACGCTCACGTACGCGACCCAAGGCTGCACGGATTCGCCGAGCTAGCCAGCCAAATATAAATGCATGCATGCAGCTGCAAAAACCAATGGGCAAATTTCGACACCATTACCCGCACCGCGTACAGGCCCAGGCCCAACCGACACGGCCCGGTCGAGCCCACACCGCAACCAGGGATAACCAGCAAATTAATAAATTTTGAATATAATGCAGCGCACAAGAAGGGGGTTAAGCATTTACACACATGCTCTTTCCAGCTAATAGACGTGTCAAGCCCTAATTAGAACCATCAAACTGTGCCACGATGAGTACCACCTAAAATGGTGCAAATTTTCACAATCAATCAAACCATATTTCGACGGGCGTAGGTCTGTGATATTTGTAGTAATGCCACGGTGAGGTTAAATTATTCTAATAGATTAAGGATTATTGTACCAATTTTGGTGTGTTTGTATCGGTTAACCTCGTTCCACGGGAATACAGCTCAAATGCTAACGACAATACACCTCGTAAACACTCGATATTAGAACAAATGTTTACTCACCAACTTTCCTCGGTGAAACAACGAATTATACATTAAAATATGCACGCATAATCAGATATTAAACCCGCAAACTGATGCTCCCCCATATATTTTCTTTTTTCATTAGAATACACACGTTTTGATGTGGGTGAATTAAAATTATAAAATGAAATATTCCAACAGTGTTGCAGGTAAATGTGAATGTGGTAACTCATCAATTCTCCATACTTGAAAATTATATACAAAAATGTAGTTTTACTTTTCATAGATTATAAGTCATGTAAAATACATGTATTTATAGATGTATCTATCTATAAAATTTATCATATTTAAAATACATGCTTGGTAGTTCGCTCGACTGTTGACATTTTTTTATCATGTATTATGCACTAGCCATCTGAATATTTGATAAAATTTCACTTCGATCGTAATCAAACCGTGCAACCCATAATTTCAGCATATTCATATTTAGTATGTGCATTAACATGTCTCATCAAACTATCAAATAACAATAAATGGTTGTATACATTTACATATACCATGTATCCATCAATATACAAAAGCAAATGCATAGACAAAAATGATCTCCGATTTGACTTAAATTAAGCGCACAAGTGTTCTTCAGTTAGGAGGCAAAAGAGAATTTTTTATAAAACTCAGTCGAAATTTTGCATATAAGCTTCTTTTTACTCTATAAATAAACAGGGAACGGGAGTAAAAAATGAATTCTATACAAGTTTAGAGTTGCCAAAAACAACATCGACCCAGATGAAATCGTGTTGATCAGCGATAGTAACAAATCATTACGAGACAGACACATCTACGATCATTAAAACATTGCCTAATGTTAGTGATCAGAGCAACAAAACCCTATTATTTGATGTAATGATTCAATTACGGAAGCACATTATTCAGAATATCTTGTATACGGAAATTGCAAAAACGTGTCAGTCATAAATAAAATAGAACTGGAACCGTATCAAACAGTTAACGCGATCGTGATCCTGGACTTCGTTTGTGATCATGCTCTTTATCATTTGCCTGAAGTGCGACAGTATAATATAGTGGAGAGCAGTAAATCTGTTCATTTTGGCTCGGGGATATGGCTTTCCTCTGTGGTAATTTCACTTCAAAAAATTTCCATTTCAGTGTGTTGTTGGTGTTGCAATTAGTAAAGCCATTGGTGGCACTACGGTTCCAATGCGACAACGATTACGCCTGCAAGATATCTAATTGGAACCCGAGCAAGGAAGGAACGTTTGTTTTAGACCACATTCCCAAGCAGTACTTTGTGATCAATATAGTTACCCTACTGGCAGCGTCCGTCAGTAGCGATCTTTTTACCAGCTTTGATGCACCACGGCGCAACTCTTCTATGATAACGACACTAAAGGTGACAAAGTCGCCATTGCGTAACTTCACGTTTTACGATGATGTTGGGTTCTACAACGTGATAATTGAGAACACGTATCTCAGCTCGATATCATTCGGTGTAAATTGCACTTTGTCAACCTTAAAAATCGACCACAGCGAACTAGCGTTCCTTCCCAAATCGCTTAGTAGGTTGGAGGGATTAGTGCAACTTACAGTGACTCGCTCGCTGCTACAGACGGTGGATCTGAGAGTACTAGCCAAATTGCCCAAGCTGATGCTGTTGGATATAAGCAAAAATAAGATACACTCACTATACAACAGTGCCGGCTCCGTAATTTTTCCAGCACTTGTTAATTTTTATGTGCCCGAAAATCAACTGCAAAAAATCAACATGAATATGTTCAACTCAATGAAATCTCTCGAATGCCTCGACATATCAAGAAACTCGATCGATGTGATTGTGGGAATGCTATTGCTGAGTAACTTAACATTGCTCAATCTATCTTTCAATCGCTTGACCGAGCTCGACTGCTGCGGATGGATGGTTCCAAATTTGTTTGAGTTAATAGCTACGGAAAACACTCTAACCGAACTACCAAAGTGTACAGAAAGTGTGTTTTTAAATTTGCGGCACTTAAACCTCAATCACAACCAACTTTACAAGGATGAAATTCAGAAGTTTGTGGGCCTTTCTGCACTTAAAACGATTTCGCTAACACACAACAGATTATCGCACGTTACATTAAACAGTCATACGTTGCCGGCAAGCCTCGAGGCATTGGACGTGAGTTACAACAAAATACGCAAACTAGAAATTCCATACGTTCCGTCCAGACAGTTTCATATCACCGTTAGATATAATTGTATAGCCAGTCTCGATTGGAACCAAATTACGACGAACCTTACCATATTGGCGATGCACATGAACCCATTGGATTGCAGCTTTGGTACCGCATATCTAACTGAAATTAGATCAGAGGTGTCGTGCACACGCAATAAAGATGTGCAATGTGATAAACACACATAATAAAAGTGAAAACATCACACTTACAATCGACATATATTATTGGAACTTATGTCATATAAGCTTATACGCGATCAAAACCACTCGAATCAACTTTGTTTCATGAAATAAACGTGGAAAACAAGACGAATTAAAGTGACAAACAAGAACTTCCACAAAATGACTTTACATTATAATAATAAAAACTAAATGATTATAAAATGACAATGAATGTTTTTCTCTCAAATTGGCTAATATTTGATACAACTTTGCTGTCCTCTACCATCAGTAGCCGTTAAATAGAAGCCCTTAAGCCATACAAAAAACTATGTTTATGACGAATTTCTAAGCACTCTCTGTGTGGGGGACGGTGGCTTTGCTAAATACAAACATATGCGTGAGGCGAAATAGCTCTTGGTGGAAGTGCAATACATTGTTTATTACTTTTGTTTCATACATACACATAGTAGTTACAGAGTTAAGGTTCATTCACAAATCAAACTATATTATAATAAGATTTATCACATGAATATACTAGAAAACGTGACCCGCAGTTTTCAAGCAATACATTAATTCAGAAGGGATACGCAATGTTGCAAATTCTTAGTTTTAACAGTACTATAGACGAGCACAACATTATCCCCTCACGACGAGGTACTTCATTAGTTACCCTGCTTCGTAGATAAAGTGCTCCTAAGATCTGAGTATCACTCAAGCGCGCTACTTCACAAAATTCACTCCCTTTTTGCCACAGCGCTCGGAAGCTGTGCTGATGCCCCGATAACGATAAAAAAGCCACAGATGTTCTCGAGCACTCGGCTAATCTATGATTAATCCATGCACTAATCCGAGCGCCTTGCGGATCGAAGGCATAAATTTGTCACCGGTGCAATGCGGCACCGGGCGGTAGCTAAATCGTACAACGCCAACGCCAGCGCTGGCCGGAGCGACAGCACACTCCGCAATTCGATGAAACGGAAATGTGTTCCAAGAAATGGAAGATAAATTTGTTTTGCCACAAACACCGTCACTTCCTTCCTGCAATCGACCGACCATTCCATCTCTCCCCCCAGCATCAGGCGCTGGTCATGCAAGGAAGCAAGAACAATCACGGCAGTCTGTTATATTCCTATCAAAACTGCGCCAAACTGCCAACATGTTCCGGCGAAAAGGACCACCGAAAGAGAAAAGAAATGGCTAACCATACGCAAACTGGCGGCATGGTCACGGAAAAAGTAAAACGGCTAGCTTTGGCTGGCGGACGATGATGTCCGAGGGCGGAAAACAAGATATAGTCCAAAACTGGCGCACATACCAAAGCAGAGGTACATCTCAATACATCCCACACGGTGCAGAATGGCCCGTCGGCGTATGTCCCCGCGCTAATGCTTCTTCGAAACCGTACCCAAACCGCCCACTCCTCCATGCGATGATGGCTGAATGGTGGTTCGGGTCGTTTCCGGAGCGGCTCAATAATCCGCAATCGGAAGAAAATTGCCACAAAGTAGCGGTTCGGTAGCGCGCCGACACCTTCACCGCGGACGTTGTGTGCGCCCGGCCACAAAAAGCTGGCGGACGAGAGCGACCAGGGATGGTTTCCACCCGAAAAACGGAACGGAATGGCTTGCAATAAATTTACGAAGATTTTCCTCGCTCCATAAAACCGAAACCAGAACAGGACAACCGACCGGCACCCGTTTCCGGGAAGCGCCACGGTCAAGCAGGTGGAAATAGGGAAATTATCCACGTTCAACGGGGAGCGATTTTTTGTCGCTTTTTTTTTTGCTTTTGTTCGACCAGCTTCTGGCACTCTACGGTCGTCTGCTGCTGGAGGGATAGCGAAAAATTCGCTCCAAAGCACCAGAGCTAGGGGAAGATGAAATACGGTGAGCCGAAAGCAAGACGGTTTTAAATAAGATTAATCCTTATCTTTCGGCTTCACACATTGACCACACCTTGGCCACCTTGACCAACGTATGGAGCGCCGTGGCCACCAACCGGCTGCTATTATTTTTTATTATTGCCGCACGAGAGGCAGTGTCATTCGCTCATCCGCAATACCCTCGAAATCCTCATTATCCATCTTGCGCTCGTTGGAACAAATTCTAAGCGCAAGGGATCTTGCACGCCTTGATTTGGAGGGTGGAGATAAAAAATGACCACCCAGAGGCATTTATCTTCCTCTCGTTCAGCGATTGCGAACGCAGAAACACTGCAACCGGTACCGGTGTGTTGGTGTTGTTGGGCTGAAGCTATTCTTGCTGCTTTTGTTTGGTAACGCGTCATGTGAAGTGTTGCTACGACTTATTGTTACGGTAAATGGAAAGAGTTTAAATGAATGACGATGATCGACTAAAGCATCATACTCGTTGCTTTCGCGTTTCGGCGTGATTTGTGCCCAGTTAATAATAAGAGTAAAACACTTACCTAACATTGTCCGAATTTATGATCCATTTCCAAAGATGTGAGAACGTCTGAAATATGATAAAAACAACTGTGAGAAAGGGAAAACCATCAATTATACTCTCACAAAAAAACAGCAAGTACAAATAAGATGACCATAATGAGTTATAGTTATTAGAGTTTGATACATGAATACGTAAAGCATTTCCTGCAAAGTAAGCCACTAAAAACGTTTTCCATAAATTTTAACTCGTAGGGAAAATCTTTAAATTTTTGTTTTTTATTTTCTTCCTAATGCAAGATTTCTGATGATTCGTTTGAATTACGAGTAAGCAAACTATCGTAGTTTGGATTGTTTAACATCAATCACGGTTATGTGAGAATAACATAACTAATTTGCTTTATTATGCAGCCGTTATGCCGGCACATAATCAAAAAGTGTAAATTGGATCAGAATTGAGCGTGTCAAACTGAAGCACTCTCATTGTCCTTTATATTCACTCTGAATAATATCCCAATTTTCAATTACAAAATTATAACAACATGTTGAATGGTGTTTTATTTTTGTTCCGGACATTGACGTATAGTGAAGAATATACTGTAATTATCTGTAAACAACATTTAAGCAACTTCACCTTCGCGATCTATAGAGCATTTTGCTCATTAGTACTATACCATGAAAATGTCTCGTTTTTTGTTACATTTTTTAAGTGCGTTAAACTAAAATACGTATTGCGTTATGATAACAGGAAACAAGCTAACGAAACAACACACGTTGAACATGATAGAATAGTTATGTTATACACAATATGGTATGGTGTGTCATAAAATTGAAAAGCATTGTCGGGTTATATTATACAACAAATTTGTATAACATATCCTCAACCTGGTCAATGCTATAATAGTTTCTTTTAACAGTGTTATACTAACTATAAAAACGATAAGCTATAAGAGATCAGTGACGCTTCCAGTATAACTGATTCCCCCCATAAGTTTGCCGTACCGTAGCTATACATAGCATACATCGAGCAGCTGCTCGACCATTTTCTAGCCGAGACACAATCAGTAGAACATCGCATAACGAATAAAAACGATGTTTTGAAACTACCAATAGGTGGCGCTGGCAAAGTTTACGTTTATAGCGTTACACTTATTTAACGCTTTTGATTTGGAAACTTTGAAACTTTTGTTTGAAGCTTGATGAGCACGGCAGAAGAATAATATCCTGTGCTTTTGTTCAGATAGGTATTATTTCATTTGTAAATAAACTAATAGCAATTTACCTGTATAATCACTCAGTTTATCTAGATAAGCAAGTCACATATATATTACGAGCATAGTTGAACTATAGAATGGTGTGCAAAACCCAACATAATTTCCCAATAGACACCAGCTGTGGTGAATCACAACCCTACGTTCCATGTTTTCCATCCCATTCCAAACCAATGGCCGCCCTAACGCACGGAAAACGTCATGCGCTGGCGCAGACCTGTATCGTATTACTCGAGAAACCCGAGTTCGATAGGCTGGATGACATTGTCGATTCGATGCACGAGGAATAATTTAGGTTACGGGTAAATAAATACGTCCAGCATCGCGTCGTACCCGCAACGCGAGCGGAAAACTCATTACCACCTGCCGAAATAGCAGTTTCAGATTATCCGTAAATTACACACTACCAAGCAATGCATACATCTGGAGGCTACCCTTTGCTTCTAGGGTTCTGGGGATCCTCACCACCGCCAGGCAACTTCTGTACACACCCCATTAATTATAACTATTGATTAATTCGCCTCTTATCTCTCTGCAGGCACGATAACCAACTGCTGCAGAAGCGCTTCCGAACTCGCCTTAATTCAACGCCATCTCCTGTGCCGTCCTCGAACCATCCAACGTCACACGAGATTCCCCTCCCGTCCGACTCTTCTGTGGGTCGGAAAACGAGTAATAATCACCATCGTCATCGTCATCGTCATCGTCATCGTCATCGTCATCGTCATCGTCATCGTCATCATCATAGCCCATCGTGATTGCTACCATCACCAGCACCACACCAAGTTTAGATCTCGTTCTTGCCCGAAGCACCGGCAGTGTTTACGTTCCCCATTGGAAAGAAATACAATACTTCCGAAACCGAGCGAAATGGCATCAAATCATGCAGGAAGGATTCACATTTCCACTCTTCTCTTCTTCTCGCACTGCTACGATTCCCGCGTACGCTAACAGGTTCGTACCCGCCAGCTGTCGATGAACGATGATAAATTTGTAATTAATTGATGAAAAATGGCATCACCATCCGTATGTGAGTGGGAAAAAGCTCTACGCGGGTGTGCTTGAGCGAAAGGACGATGAGATAGTGGGGAGGTGGATGGAAAAAAAACAACCCACCCACACACAGCCAACCATCCCATCGATGGAATTCGCATCCGTCTCTCCCTGTTCGCTCGCCAATGTCGGGTTTTGTTTGCGTTATAACTTTCCTGTCGACGTCGGGACGTCGCTCAACACCGGATGAAAGATGATACTAATTTACCCGTCATAAGCAGACACCGTTGGAACACCGAGAGACGCCCATGGCACCGAGTGCACCCAGTGACATCGAACAGAGAGAAAAAGAGAGAGAAAAGGATAGGATCAGGCTGAACGAAGCCTTCCGGGGCTGCCCGCGGGATGAATGCGCGCTGTGGACTGCGGGAAATGGTACTCGACGCTAAGAAAAACTTGACAGGGCCAGGCACAGTGTTCACCGTGGCCTTCGCAGCGATGCGCGATGGAACCTCGTGTGAAGGATTTCCATCAGGAATTCCATTCTAAGGCATGTCGCTGGAATGGCGCCTCTCACCCACGCGTTCCCGCTGTCGTTTTCATCGTTTACAGTTCGCAGGTTCGTTGTTTGCAGGTTTTCGGACTCACAACAACACAACAGATTCAGATGGAAGGCAAAGGGGAAAAAAAAGCACACAAAATATTTAGAAAATCGTAACCCACAAAATGTGATTCCCTTCACTTTTCTATTTCTCTCTCTCTCTCTCTCTCTCTCTCTCTCTCTCTCTCTCTCTTTCGCACTCTCTCGCTCTCTACTTATTTCGCTTTCCAACACACAATTCACAAACCCCAACCCATTCCCATTGCAAGTTTACGGTGGAAAGGTAGATTTGGATAATCTCGAGCTCCACGGCACAAGGACTCCCGCCTCCTCGCACCCGCAAGGATTCGCGCCCCCACCTCCTCCTCCTCCTCCCCCTCCTCCTCTTCCTTTCTTTCTCGTTCGTTTCATCCGTGGAGCTGTTCATCCAGGCGTTGTTTTTCTTGCTACTTGGACGTACCGTATTTGTGTTCGTTTTTTGTTCGTACGGTTCTGACGTGCACCTTTCGTCCACTCCTGGCTCTGTTCTGAATGATCCCCAATGGGGTATATGCACGCCTTTCATGCTGAAGAGATGAAGGCAAATTGCACAATAGGGACACGGACACACACACACCCACCCACACACCCACACACCCACTTGCAACATGCTCCACGCGACGCGAACGAAAGCAACCTGCTCCGAATCCTCCCAAACGCCACCCGTGTGTATGTGAATGCGCAAGAAAACATCCGCAAATAAACGAACGAAGGATACAGACGCTACAGACCGTTCCGGTCTCCGGGACCGAATCAACGGCGGCAATGAAGGCGGCACCCGAGGGGACCCAAGCGAGCGGGAATTTTAAATCTCGCAAACACACCACGTGGACACCAACAGGACCCCAACCGCGGTAGCACAGGGTTTGATCACGAAAGCCACGCCAAATGACGATGACGAGTGCGAGAGAGCGTTTGCATTAAAACTTATCGCAATTGTTTAGCGAAGAATGTACGAACGATAGAGCGGTGAATTTGCAAAAGCGCGCTGCTTTTCCTGCCCACGATGCCCTGTTGCCGGGCGAACCGGGGGCCACGCGCTCGTTGTGCTGCTGCTTGAGTGTGCTTTTGTGTCGTAGTCGCTGTTCTACTAGAGCAACTGCACCATACGCGTCGACCCACACGACGAACACCGATGGGGCCATGGACGAGAAGGGAACGAGTTAATGTATGAATGGCAAAACATCTCCTATTCCGGCTATTCAGCTCGTTCATCAGTGTGTTCATCATTATAATTGTTCGAGTGGAGGAAATGAAAGCAATACGACAAGCGGCAAGCGAATCCCCCGAATCGGCAAGTGAGGCGAGAAGGAAACGAATCTTACGCGGTACAATAAATGGCGGATCTTATTCTCCAACGCCCGCCAGTGGCGATGAATGCCGCTAATTTCGGCTTCCACGAGGATAGCCGAGCCGCCCAGGGACAGTGCAGTGAAGTGGAAGAAATCAGTTAGCACAAAATTGTGTACGGCAATTGATGGAAAATAAACAGATGAAGTCAAGACAAGCGATTGTGTTTTTTTTCTTGTGTTGGCGAAAAGAAAAAAAACCCCTGCCGCAAAAACTTTTAGCTCTCATTCACGATGACAAACCGGGCTGTGCTTCACTGTCAATGCTTGGATCCAAATCAAAATCAGCATAGCGAATCGTTTGAGGTAAGGTCACATAAAAACACCGCCACCACCATTCTCACCCGATGTGTCCCATTGCAGCAAAGCCAACTGCAAACGACACGAAACAACTCTCCCCGAGCGGCCATGCTTATCGTCTTGTTTGTGCGAACCAAAGCACGCCAAACGAAGGAAATTGAACCGAAATACCCACGCAACCAGCGAGCGAAAGTAATTTGGAAATTAAAAAATAGCTCTCATCAATTTCGCTGGCATCTCGAAATTCGTTCCTTGAATGTCGCTTGAAGACGGATCTGATCGGCAGGGCGCCCGGGCGCGTGCGCGCGCGCGCCTTTGCGTTCCATATTTTGTTGTTTTATTTCTCGTTCCACTCACGTTTTTCTCACCGCATCTGCAAAACCGACCGAGAATCAGGTTAAATTAATCGCTTCGGTTTAAAGCAATTTCGGCAGCGCACGGCTCGGGATGCAAGCTGTTAAATGGCTTTCTCCGTCTTGGCAAATCTGAACCATTTCTCTACCGCACATTGTTCAGTGCGAGCGCACAGGCCACCCGAGCTCTCTGCAGCACAACCAAACGCCCGTCGTTGCACCCGATGACCAGGTGCAGCGCCGTACCGGAATGAAGCCTCGACGAGGAATGGAGAAGAGATAAATTTTCTAATTTGCTGAATTGTACATTTTGGATATGGTCCTTCGCTGGAAGAAGAGAGAAAATTAAACCGAAGAACCGAAAGCTCGCTACACCGGTGGTTAGGGATAGGGAGATAGAGTAGCATTTGCGAGGCGGCCATGGAGCGAATTCGTAACACAGTGAATGCCCCTCGACAGGAGATAGATTCAGCAACAACAAAAGCCCCAGCCATGGAGCACATTTAAAAAGTATTCCCGAGCACACACACACACACACACACTCAGCACTACGAGTGTTTGGAGAGGACGGTTGTAGGATGGAGATTAACGAAGCATAGGGCACACGGTGTACGATCGGAGGTGCGACAACACAGCAACATCATTGTTTCGTCCCGGGCTCGTCCCGAGTGCTTTGCTTTGGTTGGCGGGATTGGGAATTTCTTCATTGGACCATGCAAATTCCTTCCTTTGGCACCAACTTTTGACTGTTCGCCCAGCAAACTGCCACCAAATGGCGACGAACAAATGCGAACGAATTTGCAGCGTTCTCTGCACATGGAGCAAGGAATTTTGCTCCGCAAGGCGACCGCCACCGTGTGTCGCACGTTGGGAACTCACAATCAGGTGAAGCTTAAGGAAAAACGAGGCTGAAAAGCAATAGCAATAATGCCCATTGCAATTCGGACACGAACGAATGCATAACGCACACAATCAAGCGGATCAGTCTTAATCCTCGTTCAGAAATGAATGCACATCAACGGACGAGGACGAAGCAAAAGCTCCACAACAGATCCCGATTCCGCTTTTCGTTCTGTTGCATTTTCAAGATCGCCCATTTTTAGTTGGTCCTTAACGCTGTCAGCGTAAGAGCAAAGGGAAATTATTTGTCTCCCCCCCACCCCGTGGCTCGCAAAAACTCTCGCACACGGCCACTTCTCCCTCGAGGGATCCGTCGTCCTTCTGTCATCATTGCTTTGTATTCCCGTAAGACTTATTCCGCTGCCAGGCCACTCCTGCCCGAATCGAATCGTTCCCGAGACCTGCAACACCCGCCATCATCTCGTGATACCAATCTTGAGTCAGTCACCGACGGTAGATAATTTGATATTCTCGGGGCAAGTATTTGCTCCTGCTACGTACGTAAAGAGATCCCGGCATCCCAAAATCTGTTTTCGGTTTTCAACCCCCCTACACATACACACACACATACACACACGCATTAGCACACATAGACAGTGTGCATTTGGTTGCTTTGCTCGGCATTTGCAAATTTCCGTTCACCGGATTGTGCCGTTGTCGAATTGTGCATCGGGGAGTTTGAACCAGGGGGGCACAAAACGCTTCACTCGAAAACTTGTCAGCGAGTTTGAAGCGAGATCTATATGCTTGCGTATATTTCTTTCCTAACTCCAGCCGCTACCGTTTGCCTCCACACCTTCAGCTTCTTCTACTGGGGCAGCATTCTCCACAACAACACTAACCATTCATCGCATTTGCCAGTCCGTCCCGTCCCCCAGGACATCGGCAACGGGCGCCTCAATCAATAGCACAATAGCACCCGAACAGAATGTTCTGTGCGAGACAGCTCCCTGTCGCTTGCTTGCTCGCAAAAGATGAACCTCAAAATCGGTAGCGTTTGCACAGTTTGTAAAGTGCATTAAAAACTGCACCCGCAATCATCCGTTTAACCCGAACCCATTCTTTTGTAGCCGGCAACTGCCAAACCATTGCCAAGACCGACGGCAGCAGAAACTCGCCGAATAATGCATGCACAACTTCACAATCTCTGTGTCTCTGCTATCCGTCAGGGAGAGACGTCCTGTTCCTGTTTGTCCGCCACGACGATGACATAATTTCGTTTACGCACACACCATTCATGTACGTAGAACGGGTTTATGTCAATCACGGGAAGCATCATAATTGTGCCATAATGATAAGCATCAGCGTGACAAATGGAGCGCACTGGCCATCGATTAGATGATTCAATCAAACCTGTCCACAAGACGCATTCCATGCGGAATTAATTAATGTGCAGCAGTGCAGGCACCGTGCAGGGCGTTTCTCGTGCTATTCAGCTCTGCAAACAACCTATCAGACGCGAAGTAACTACAAGTTGGTTACGGGAAGAATTGTCAACAACGAATTAACATGAGTTGCAATTTAGACTACGAATAATTCAACATACGCAACAGGAAACTGCAAAAATAATAATAAATTAACCTAACTATGGAACGAACTGACATTTTGTTAAACTTAAAATTGTTTGAGATTTCACATATTCTATATTCGTTGACCGTTCAATAATATTTTTATATTTTTATTCGTGTAACCGAAACAATTTGGAAACCTTAACGACCACTTCTAGTAACTCAATAGCTAATGATATTTTTCCCGATAACAAACGATTGTCGCTCAATTTAATCCTCGAACATTCGCAAACAAAAGCAGCCCATCCGTAGCAACTATAAACGACGAAAGTTAAAAGATGGAAACTTATTTAACTTTCTCGAATTTTTCCACCAAATCGTGACCTTATGGCAGCGCAACATGCAACCGAATGCATGGGTGTGGAACGTCCAGGCTCGTTCGGCGTCTTTAGCTTCCAGTTGTTAGTTTTTTCTTGCATAATCGCACATCCCATTCCAAGCACGAACACTTGTGCCCCATCATCAAACGCTTCTACGAAAGTGTCTTCCACGTAGTGCATAAAGTTATCATACGTACGTAACACGAATGTGGACTCCTAACGCCATTCTACGGACGCCGGGATGCACTATATGCTGGCTGTTTCAATATGTGACCCATTTTTCGGAGGAAAAAACGCTTTAAACTATTTAACCCCGCGTCACACATCCGCTGATAGGACGTCCCGTTCCCATCAGAAACAACTCTGAACGACATCGTCGTCGTCGTCGTCGTCGTTTGGTCATCTGTGTTCATTTATTGCGGCTACACGAACAACCTGGGCGGAGCAGAAAAGTAGAAGAAAAATACTCATCGTCACCACGAGGTGCAGTTCCGAAAACGCGCTGCTCTAATCTAACATTGGGGGTATGCATTGTCGTGCGAGCGGGCAAAAATATCACCACACACCATGCACGATACACGCGAGGTACCGTTCTCCTGGAGGAAGGATGCCCGGGAAATGAAAAGTTCACGCTGTCGCCTCGTGCGCTGCACCGGTCACCGGCGCAAAACAGTCCCCAGCATTTTAATGCGAAATCAAGACTTTAATTACTTACCCGCTCCATTATTGCCCACTGGTTCTCACCATCGCGTAACCGCGCGAGTCCTTGCCTTGGCACGGCCTTCGCCGAAGGACATCCTCCTTATCTTCAATCTAGCTCGTTCCCGTCCCCAAAGTTGAGGTCAATTTCTTGTGCCCCTGTCAAGCTTAACTCTTGCGGCCTGTGACCATTTTAACTTTCCAACCTCCACACGGCGAGCTGGGCTTACCGAGAGGGCTGCTTTCGCAACTCCGGAACACCCGGGAAAAGGACCACCCGGGTGGAAACAGAGCACGCCGTGACACTATCACCATTCGATCTCAGGCGCGGCAAGTTCGCGCCAACGGGAAGCTAACACGCTGCATGCACCGTCGTGTTCGCCCCTAACTAAGTTCGATGGTGTGCGGGATAAATTTGTGCAACTTTACATTGTTTTAATAAACTTTTGCCCACACAGCTGCACACGGCTGTGGCGCCAGCAGAGCGACAACCCACCCACCCGCAAGGTTCACTCTGTCAGCAGATTCACCTTGCGCAGCTGGATGTCGTTAGCGTCCTGGAAGTTCGTCTCTCGATTTCGCACCCCATGACCGCGGCTCGGTGGGGCGAAACTTGCGCAACCCAGTACCTGTGCTTGCCTGCGGCACAGGGTGTCATCGAAACGCCCTGCAAATCGGGCACGCTACGAAACACGAGCTAATGTATGCACAGTTAACTTTTGCTCCCACTGTTTAACGTGCGGACCGCGCTCGCAGTGGCAGGAACTCTTCCTTTTTTTTGCTGTTGCTCCCGCCATAATTGGTCGTGGATGTGTAGTAGCCACTTCGGGTCTGGAAAATGGGGAAAAACCACCACGAAAGGCACGAAACGCGCGGATCCTCACTAGGCAATGCAGGAAGCACTTAAAAGTAGGAAACCCTCTGCCACGATCGTCTCGCCAACCCGCGCACATTCAGGCCGGCCACCAATGTGGTCGCAATCTGTAACAAGTATTTGATTCGATTTATGTGCACAAGGTGGTACACTTCCACCTTCTACGCTGTTTATGGTGTACGTTACGGATTTTGGATGAGACGTTGCCGCGTGCAATTGCCGACTTTCTTACATAACATTGCTACTTTTCTTGTGCAGAAAGCGGAAATGTTAATTCCAATGACAAATAACAACAGCCCTACCCGCATGACCTCCTGCACCGAGGCTCTAGGGAGGGTTTTATTTATGTAAACGCTTCATGAGCTCCTTTGCTCCACAACCCACACAACCAAGTTACACCAAAATTCTGCTTTATAATATATCCTAATCGAAGTGTAATTACACAAGCAAATTTTCTTTTGTACCAAATCTTAATTACTTCAGTTCAAATTTACCATAGTGATCCCTAGAACAAATACATGCCTATAAAACATATGGAATACATGTAGAAATGCATATATAAACATGTATTGACGTTCATATAAAGAAATTAATATTCTCTTGCTTGCTATAGTTTCTAATAAAACTACTGTTCCAAAATTCTTTTGGTATGTGTCTGCTCGTCACATTTACGAGCGATAGATCTCAATCGAACAATCCACAGGCTATAGTAAATGTGTTTCGCGTTATGTCGCTCATTCGCATTTTCTCTATCGCTCGCTTGCAGTAGCAATATCGGGAAAAATAGGTCGACCATACGTCGATCTTACAGCAATGGTTGGATGCAGCTGCCATCGACAAGCGCCGAACGGTTGACTTTGAAGAAGAGCTTCATCATCGTACATCGAGGTCTTGCTTGGTGCGTGTGTCACGTACTTTACCGTCGTCCTACGGCACGGCGCACGGCAACCAAACGAAGCCAACATGTTCGCCGCCCCCTACCGACGAATGCACAATTGGCAGATTTATGCAAAAGCTAAGTCATCTGCGGTACCGCCAGGACAATACGTCCAATCATCCACAGCGTTTACACATGACGCGCGTATATATGCATCCACACCCGCACATCTCACCACCAATATGCATACGCAAAATCCCGCCGTATTGCGTGATTGCCAGTGGCGGAATGCAGCCCCAGCCGGAAAACCGACCGTGTCTCGCTGACGTACTGCTATAAATCATTATTCCGATTTAATTAACAATCAATATTCAAACATTAGCCGTCGGCATCGGTGCTGGCAGACAGCCGTACCCAACGAGGACCACGGATCGTCGTACTACTACTCTCTGTGATTTTTTTCTGCCATCGGATTAGATTCATTCACACCTCAATCTGCTCCACCAACGGCGCCTTTAGCATCGTCTGTGAAGCGATTCAGGGCAACTGAGGCAAGCCACCAGCACGCATCCTGACACCGGCCCGGCATTGTGTTTGAACAGAATGACATCATAGCAATGGTGGTCGACACGCATCCTGCGCAAGCTAGCCTTTTGGATAGATTATGCTAGCCGCACGCTGAATGTCCTGGCGGCAGCTCTCTATCGCACCGATAGGGGGCCAGTAGTTCATTGATCGGTTTCGACCAGAATGTGTACGTAGCAACGACACCTCTCGTATGTCTCCGGTCGAATTGAGTTGTTTAATGCACGAGAATAATATATTTATAATGCCACAGGCTCATTATGGTCGACCGTGGTAACACGACGCAGGCTGGCGGTTGGCACCCAATCGGTGGATTATTGAAGGGGATTTAGGATTATCATTAACTCCGGTACAGCGGAGCTCAACCTCAATGCAGGTCGAGAAAAGGGGCCCAGATGCACGCAAAAGGGTTCCGAATGCAGTGTGTGTGTGTGTGTGTGGAAGGCATATACCGCTGGTTAGCTCTCTGGTTTTACGTTCATTAGAATAATTGAACCACCGTTAAATTCTGAGGAGGAAATTAATTAATCATCAGCGAAATTACCAATCAAAGGCAATCGGCAGTGCAACCCACATTACCACATCACAAGACCACACGCTACTACGGTTATAAGTATGACGGACTCCTCGAACCCTTTATGTAATGAATTTCCACTGCACTTAACAACACAATTACTTATAGTAACGAAAGTTCAACGATATCAAATATAACTATCATTTACCTTTTAATGATTCACTCGTAGTAATTCAAGTATGAATTATTCTGAAAATAAACAAATAATATACGTTATTTGATTGACAGGCGCTAAGAAATTTAATACACGATTTACAATCAAAAAACAGAACGATATACTATTTTTCTAATCGATATATGTCATGAAAAAGCATTAAGCTCGAACGAACTAAAACAACATATATTTTCATCAGCAAAATCAGCACAAACAACGTAACAATCGCTCTTTACATTATATTTGCCAATCATATGTCATATCATTTTCGATCTGATTCCACATAAACTCATTCTCCAATTCAGAACTTCTCAAGCAGTAAAATCAGACATATCTAAGCAATTCAGATACATTGCATAACAAAAGCAAATACCGGTCGAACCTACTGACTCATGAACAAAACCTCTATAAAAAAAATACGAACATATTTTTCTTCGTGCTCCGTACATTTTCTATGACTTTCGAATAGTTATTCGTTGTGGGTATTATAGGCAAGTTTCTTCCCATTCGTACGAACAATAAGAGCAAGACTGAACTTTACTCCCTGCTTTTCAATGTCACATTGCAAGCATCGAAAATACCGCACAACGGAAGGCTCCAAAGAACAGTGAGCTTACCTCAATTACCGTCAATGAACCGTGCTACGACCTTTTCCATACTATACTGCACTACAACCGTGCTTCCTACAGACTCGTAGGAAGGAATTCCAGTATATATGTTACTCACATCTTTTCCCTTGGTATGAACACACTTTGTGGTTCTTGGAACCACCATCTTGGACGCTTCTAAATGACCTAGTTCAATTCCTACGCTCATGCTTTGCTTCATGTTCCTGCCAATAGTCTTACTTTGCCAAAATAAAAATCACACACACACATGCTCTTTGGGAAAGCTCTCGCTTGCTCCAATCAAACCCGTGGAACCTAGCCATGGAATGGTTTGATCGCAGTCATACAATACCCAGGCTGCATGAAACGTTCAGGTAGGGGAACTAATCTGCCCAACATAAGACGCTTCATTCAAGGACGGCTCGAATCGAAACGGATGCACACAACACACACACACACACGTACATGAGCAAACGGTACTTTCGTTGCTCTCATGAACTTTTATATTACACAGAATTAGTTTTAATCATGAACCCACAGTTCCCCCGTGAACGGTTGGATAGAAGTACCAGTGGCCCCACACAATCAATCAATGCGAGGCAAGCATGTTGGAAATATGATTATACGTAACCTCTCTCTACATTACATTTCCCAAAGGCTTCATTTGCTATGCAGGAGCTTACTTATTTGTATAAAAGAGTTGCATTATATTAAATTTGTTTTAACTCTATTGAAATATACTAGTGGAATTCTAGACTTCATATTGCTTTTGAAAGCCTTATTGATGGAACAAAACATTACACGATTTTTCCATCAAATCTAATGAAAAATTCAAAACTCTTTAAAAATGAAACCCAACGAAAGCTCCGAAACAATATATACTTCGAATGTGCATTTGACACAAATATGAACGACCCAACTCCCGATCCCAACTAACAAATTATTCAAGAAGCGAGAAAAAAATAATGCGCACTGCATGTTAGCAATATTTTCAACAAAGCGACAACTAAACACGCATTCACCGGGGACTCCACTTTCTCTTCTCTTCCCACCCGTATGAAAGCTTCCACACTGTGAAAAGCGGCGCGAGGACATGCATCGTCATGCAAACGTGCCCGCGCGAAATGTCATCGAAATGAGACGAAACTTCTGAGCGGCGAATAATAATTTATCACATGTTAACACACGACGACCATGCAAGAGCACACTAGAGCCACCACATTATTCCCCTCGGTGGGAGGTCTCCGGTCGCCTATGAAATTGGGACACGCGCGGCAACTCAGACGACCCAGTGAAACGAAACTATGAATTGCTCCTTCGCGCGCAGCAATTGTACCCAACTAGAGCGATAGAAACGAATGCGCGCTGGGAGACTGTAGCACTTTCGCAAGCGATACGGTTATGCACGGGTAAAGCGACTATCCAGCACCACCTATGACACGGTCGAGCTTTGCTGTGCAGGAGGTAAGCATACCATTTCGCACTTCCGGTGGATGAAGCTGGGATGAACGACGTCCCAGTGGTCAGCCGCGGCACCTTAGAGTGTTAGCGTCAGCAACCTGGGACGAGATCTCGGCAAGATTGCTGTAAAGCGCGACCAATGCCACTAACTCGGACCACGCTCGACGGTTCGCACCGGGATCGAAAACAGCTCGGACCGAAACCCATTTAATCCGATAATTACATTAAAATTTTAATTAAAACTTAATTCAATCTCGGCGCTGCTCACGGCTGGCCCAGAACATTCGTTCGCTGGCGCTTTACTACACAACCAATGTCGCTCGAATAGCCTGCTTTCTAACTCTCGTGATGATACAACATGAGAAAGAGAGAAGAAGAAAGCTAGAAAGGATACAGAAAACTAGCCAAACTCTCCACTGGGTTGAAGTAAACGGGCACACATATGCCGTTTCAGGACTAGGACTAGTATTTGTAATAGTAGGAAGTAACAAAAATAGAAATAAGTGAAAACAGAGCGAACAAACTGATTAGCAGTTTCAAGCGCACGGCCAGATAAACTATACAGCTTCAGGATACAAAGAACCACAGACTATCAAGAAGAACAGCTCAAGCAAACAGTGTCAACGCACATAACTTTTGAATATAAAAAAATAAAACCACAAACAAAAGCACAAATAAACAACAGTGCTACCGAGCGAGCCGATCGCCAAACATGTAAATTAAGTGTTAACTACATTTTAAAATACAAAAGCTGCTAACAACAAACAAATAGCAAAGTAGAATAGTTCGTACAACTAATGCATGGATGATAACGGTTTTCTCAGTTGTCATAATACAAAAAAATATCCTTTCGATTTGCTAGACCACAATCAATATAACATACCGGGCGAAACAGCAAAAAAAAACCACCATCTATTTTTGCTCTGTTTCGCCACGTTGCCCTCGATTGAAATGACATCGAATCAAAAATATGGTAATTTGCATCAAAATAATCAAAAGTTGACCCACATGCAGTGCAACATACCAATCCTCGGTACGTCCTCATTATTACATTCATCAATGCGATTGGCTACCCGTGTTATAGCCTCGCGAACTTTAAAATTTGGTTCTCTACCCATACACAGAAGCGCACACAATTAGCTGTGGTAAGCCACGCGTATGTACGCCAGGACTACTTTAGCGACACCGGAGATAAATACTGCTGCAACCGCAGTTTACTATGGCTGATTACACATTCGATCGAATAGTCGATCGATTTGCGGTCAGCCAGACAACATATTCCTGTTAGCTGGTAGGTTGGCAGGACATGAGCATTTCCAGCCACCATTCAAATTCGGACGACCTGTTCGGTAATTAATTTTCCCATGTTAATTCATGTTCACTATGCTCTTCAAAAATAATCTTCCAAAACAATTTTGCAGTATTTTTTGGTTAAAAAATCATTCATATAAATATTTAAAATTCTACCAAGAATAAGCTAGAATTTTATTCTAATACAAATCGATATGGATACCATATACACAAAAGGAAAAGAGAAACTATGCAGGGTAACAGTTATAAGTTGGTAAAACATAAACATAATTCAGTTTGTCGACAAAGACAGTCAACAAACAAAAAATATCACATATTGTATGAATGATGTTTGTTGTGTTTCAATGGAAATAACAAAAACGCATTAAAACAAATATTTAACGTAGTTAGTATGTGCATCAAAAATACGCGCAAAAACACAATTCATGCAATGCATATAACGAAAAGCTATATCTGGTGAAAAGTACCATTAGAGCCGTACAAAATTTTAAAGTAAATCCGGTACATACAACACCCACACCAAACTAGCGATTGAAACGAACCCAAACCGAAATTGGCATTCTATTCTGTCATCATGGTTTTGCAATTACCACTCATAAATTACGAAATATTTTCTGATCCAACCCACCAGTTTCCCACCGTAACAAACGTCTAACAAAGCACAGTGGAAAACGTGTAGTGGAACGATTCATCTGCACCACCCGCTCATTCGACTACGTACAAATGTCAGTGTCATGGAAATTGTGAACGGAACGACAGTGGGAAAAAGGAAATAACTAAAAATTATGCCAAGGATAGACAAACCACACCAAGCCACGAGTTGAACAGCTACGAGGCGAAAGCAATCGCAACTAAACGGTGAAAACACCGACGCAGAGAGATGATTAATGGGGAAAATATGTTATGCTTTTTCAACACCGCCCCTTCGTCCGCATTGCCGCGTGCAAGTGCTGAACGCAAACACCGGGAAACTATGAAGGAGTAACCGGAATGGTTTATCTTCCCCAGATTCGTACCGAAAGACAATCAAGCAGGATAATGAATGAGGTGTTTAGCATGAAAATTTCTTTCCGCTAATTTCTTGTGCCACAGGGAACTGGCATGAGAAAATGCTATGATAACGAGATGCATTTCCAGCTGCCTCCGAAGTGAGAGCAACACAATTTTCCTGTTTCTTTGTGTCATCGTGCATTTATAATTATCTGGTAAAATCATTAACACGAACTGCGTAAATAAACTGCGAAACGATTATTACGAATTCATGCTTTGAGCTTCATGGCGAAGTAGCGAAGGAATTCCATAAATGTCAATGTATCATGCAAACATAGATGTTTCAAATCATAGTATTATTAGTCAAGCAGCTTAGCATTATTGTTGTTAATTATTATTTCTGGCGAATCGACATTATGCATTATTTAACATTTCTATGATTAACTGCCCAATAATACCCCACCCAACAAATACAGTGTAGACTGTACTATAGCACTTTGGCCCTAATTAGTGTTCTATTGAAGTGATCAACATATTTAACAAAAAAAACCTTTTAAATCTGCATCTCGAAAATGTTAGGCAAACTCGAACAAACTAAAACGAACGCCTAACGCAATCAAACCATCTAAAGCAAATAAAATACGCACTATGTAGCAAAATCGGTGTTTGAGAGGCTCCAATTGGATCCGAAAGACAGACCCTTATCCAAAATCCGATGCAAGTTATCGTCCGCCTGATCGTTAACAAGAAATCAATACGAATCTACACAACCGTGACTAAGAAAACTTTGACCTCTAGGTCCAGCGGAACGAAAAGAATACGTGAATGCACGTAACGAAGTAAATAAGATTTTCTCGTCCAAGCCTTTGCAGGATACATTTTCGGACTACTAGCCAATACTAGTAGCGGAATACGTGTTCGCATTCTGAACGTTCAGCCAGTAAAACACTGACAGTAATCCGACACAAACGGCATACGATCGTTTTTAATACAATATCCACCACCGATGATGAAGCGATCAAATGAGAGTCCAGCACATCGATTTTTCGTAAGCATTTTCACTTTTTTTCTTTATTGTTCTCTACGTGTTCACATACAACGTTTGCCGCTATTGACGTTTCGTAAAACGACTGGATCGCACTGGAATAACGTGCTCGATTTTATGCTAGCGCCAAAAGCAGAGCATCATGTGCAATAGCTCTAACTACATTTCATTAAACTTTGACATGGAAAACAGTTCGATGAAGCAAAAGCACCCACTGCGTCCGATGCTTGGACTGCCTATTTGATAAAGAAAAGGACAATCGTTTTTTTTATTAAACGCTGTTAGAATCCACGTTCCTGTTCAAAACGACACAGCCAAAATCCTCCCGAATATTTTCCACACAACCAGCGCATACTGCTATTGGAACGCCAAACGTTAAATCTGGCTGCAGTCCTTCATGACTAAAAACATGCGTCAGGATGGGTTTCGTCGTTATGATTCATAATGTTACCCTTTTCCTTTCATCCAAGACCACACTCTACATCCTTAGGGAAACCAGACGTTGGGCGTACATACACCGCTGTCCAAAATACAACATACACACACGCAAACATACGCTCGCTCACGTACGACTACACAAAATGGTCGGAAATGTCGGAGTACGACACCGCTGGCCCTTCACGGAAACCGTTTTCCTTCCGACGACGGCGTGCGACGATGTGTAATCGGGGAAAATTGGCTTTCTTTCACCTTCCGCAGCAAGCTTATCAGCAAAAGGATAGTTCCTCGCCATTTTTACCATCCGCCTTTCGGTCTTACCCCACAAACATACGGGCCGGGCCCCCCATTCGACCACCACGAAGGAAAGACATGGAAAACAACGGCAAACTTGCTTCGTTAACTCCTATTTCCAATGCCGGAACAAGGCGAACGTAACAGATATTCCAGGCAACGGCCAACCTAGTACATTGGTTATGGCATTAGATATGCAGTGGAAATATTTATTATACTCTACCGTTGGAATTATAATTTATGGTTTGAATGTGATTACGTTTTCTTCGTTCCGCTCAATCGTAGCTGAGCGTTCAATTTCTGAGCAGCAGATACGAGCAGACGGCATCGGATCGGGTTTTTATTACGGGCACGCTGAGACGCATTCACCAATCTACCCACGGTTTGGTGTGCAATGGAATGCACTTGCATTCATCCCACCCTCTATCCTGATTCTGCAAGTGACACTGAGGTTGTTATTAAGATACCCAAAGCCCTTATTCCAGCCCTGGATGATGTTGATAAAATGAGCATCGTTTTTCTTTCAAACCTGCAACCGCATTCACCGTCCTGGTAGAGACAACCTTCTTATGTCTACTATATCCCTTTTTATCGGTAAGCTAGAATATCCGCGTTTTCTTTCCGCTAAAGTTGGTAACGCCATGATATCATACTCGCATTATAGATAACAGTTATTTGGTTTTACGAATGCATGATCTACATTCATCATTATAATGACTGAATCGAAGACTGACACAATTTACGCTAAAAAAGAGTTAAGGACTCACCTCGTTAAACTCAATTACAACATACGTCTGTAATCCTACTATGCACTTTAAGTACATCTACTAAGCCATTAGAAGAATTTCAATTCAATCACAAACAACAACAACCTCAAACTTACCACGCACTGTTCTGTGACGAACCTGCGGTAATTCAAATAAGTCCAGAATAGGTCAGTTCGTGTGTGTTTATAATGATTACAAACGCCAAAATATACTCGAAACCACGAAACATAATATCCATGAACAAAGTGAAAATAACACGCAGCGAGCCACATAAATCCATTTCATATATACTATAGATGTATACTACAGAATCTCTCAAACGACAGGCTTTTTTGTAACGTCATATCGTAACGGTACGGACCAAAACGAACAAAATTCTAATATCAACACCAATACATCCCACAATGGGAATAGAGAAGGGACGATTCGAAGTCTTTCTTCTGAATTCCCTTGCGGTGCCCATTCATTTAGACGCAGCTTTGCTTATGTTGCCACCTTTTTACAGGTGAACGAACGCACACGGTCGAAAGTTTGTTGTTGGCTCCAGAGGATCCTAAGGCCCGGCCCGTAGTTCTTGGTCGACTGTTGTGTGGATCGAAATAACTTTTCGTTATTCCACTGAAGCCACGGATAGGGAGGAGATTTGGAGCGTTGGTAAAAGTTGGTTTCCGACGAGAACGGTAACAAAAAACTTAAAAGGATGGCACAGCCACATTCCACAGAATAGAGCGGCTTGCTCTGTGGTTCTACTGGAACCAAACAGCAAATATGGATTTTTCTGACCGCCTCAAATCTCTCTCCACCCTGGTTACAGAAGCAGCAAAATAAAAAAATATATGACAAAACACCATGGCACAGACTAACAGCAGCGCACAGGAATAAACGTCTGAGACGAAAGCGGCAGCAAAAGTAAGCCACCAATAATAATGTAAACCATCAAATAAGACACGAGATATTTACCCTCCGGGAGAAGAAAAGTAGAGTTCTACATTTTTTCCAGAGACTTTCCAGGCATTCTCCGATGAACCAGTTTCATCTTCTTCGGTTCTACCGACGAAACATCTTAGATACACGTCTTGGTCCAAATCACCGAGCCTTTCCCGCACCGCCATGCCCAAAACGACTATCACTGAGCCGCGTAACCGACCGAAAATCAACGTCCTGGGAAACGAAGCCATCATCGTCCAAAAGTGGCGTTTCTGGAGTTAGAAGTCCACTCACTTTTCGTCGCCCTTGAGCGAGTTCATGCTAGCTCAAAATCCGAAGGCGAATACACAGCCCATACCCCGACACAGGAGAAATGGCACGGAACGGAACGATCCTCAACGGTCCAGCCATTTCTGTCACAACGAGTGACGGCTCGGCTATGCCAGTCAGGCGCTGTTGCCGCAAAGGGAAACGGATGAAATACACAGATTTTCAAACAGACTACAGTATTTTGAGTCGACGAGACTCACCCCATTGCAGTACAGAGTACTACTGCGCAAAGAGCAGAGAAACGAATCAATTTAATTCTCAGCGTATCGGTGGAGCTCTTCGAAACGTTGTTAGAAAGTTTTCTTAGCACGCACCCACCGAGTAAATGTATGAAACTTATTTTAAATATACTCTCTTCTGTGAAATACTAGCTAGCAGGATATACACTGATCATATAGCACTGACTTGATCAAAACTCTACAAAAGACATGTAGAAATATATCCAAACCACATTGTAAATGCAGCAATATCTGTTCAAAACCTCCTGCTTGCAGACATTTACACTCTCTACAGTGTAAACCCTAAGCAAAAGGGTATAGGACAAGAAAATAAGCATCAAAAAGGACGAGCCAAAGAAATCTACTTATATCGTACATCTCATTCGCAAACAACGGACACTCGTCTCACATCATGGCTGCTGCGGAGATGGTAATAAAATGATTCAATAATGCAAATCTAATATATTTACTCGTTAAAACATGTTCTCATGCATTTCTAAGAAGATGTTAGCTAAACCAACACTCAACACTGATCGGGTTGTAAAAACTTTCCCTCTGAACATCGAAAGATCGAGTCGTTCGACTTTTGCCATTGAAGGCAAGCAACTTTTGTAACGCTAGACACCGCACGTTGCATACTCAACACCGAGGTATTCTTTGGAAATGGTGTGTTTTTGATGACTAGTACAAATATCGAAACTACTAGGTAAATTATCCCTCTAAGACGCACTTCCTTCACCTCAGTGGCTGCTGAACCCGTTAGACCTTCTACCAGGTTCTTCATGTGTGCTTTGCCTAACTGGTGACTTCCAGCCAATCGTTTCTCGTTTCCCGACATGTCACAGGAAAGTGCAACACGAAATCCACTACAATGTCAAGATGCTCTTACTACTAACGTCTCTACAACGGTCAGCAGACGTTCAACTAAATAACGCCTTCTAATGGCAGGCAGTAGAGAGGCCAACCTGTGTTTGTGTACAATTTTCTAAGGATTAGCTTTTGATAAATTTGTACCGTCACGAGCGCATCGAAGGACGAGAAAACACCATTAGTCGAATGTTGATAACGCCTGGAGATGGAGCATTTGATAGAAATGCCAAGAATCGACCAATATAATATTTTCCCCCCAACGCCCCCACTAGAACCTCATTGTTTGATTGCACATAATTCCAGCATAATAACGTGATCAACATCATCAACGAATGCATTCAATTGTGCTTTGTCTAATGCACTAAAGCAAGCGCTCTGTCCAATGATTGAGTTTTGAATAATATTTAACTACCTTATCTGTTTTACAAATATTTCCAAATATATATATATATATATATATATATATATATATATATATATATATATATATATATATATATATATATATATATATATATATATATATATATATATATATATATATATATGTATATATATATATATATATATATATATATATATATATATATATATATATATATATATATATATATATATCTTTTTTTTCTTCTTTATTGGCTCGACAACCGGTGTACGGTCAAGGCATACCTTGCAAGGCTTAGCCAAGGCTTTCATGACTTGGAATTACTCGTAGCTGAATAATAAGTCCTGCGTACGGGGGGCTCAAACAAGAATCGATTACGATACTATTGTGTGTTTGTGCCGCACGCTAACGCTTCGGCTATCGAGCCCCACAAACAAAAAATATATACACAAATATACTCTAATTAATTTGTTAATTAATTAATTGTTTCGTGAATGGAAATACAATTAATAGATGAAAATAAAAATTACATGAGAGTGGCTTGGGTCCCAATACACTGACAAAAGATTTGAATTTTAAAATATTTATTTGTTTACTTACATTTATGTTATTTGATATTTATTTTACCTCAATACACTTAGATAACGCATAGAGCGTGAAATTCGTCATTAACATTAAGACGTCTACATGATTTTGGCGCAGTTCAATGAATTTGTTCTAGGATTTTTTGAATTTTCTTCTCTTCCTTACTCATTTTCTACCCTAGCCTATCTACCATTGCTCATGGCATGTTTTGTACCTATCTATAGTATTATAATAATCCGATGATTTAACAAAACAAATTGCACCAAATCCCTGCAAATAATTAGTTGTTTATGATAGAATGTAAGATGGTAAATAGATGTTATCTCAAATTTAAAAAATTATTAGCAAAGATTGCTTAGCACTAATTTGTTCACCCTGCATTGGATCAACTCTTATCTGCTTATTCTTATTGGCCTTGTCTATCACAAATTTGTAATGTATTATTTAAAATGTATAAAAAAGCACTCTTATTATGATAGATCTGTTCAGTAATAATGCGTATTTCTAAATGATTTTTTTTTGGAAAAACAAATAAGGATTGATTTGGATTGATTATGAGAATTGTTTTTGTCTTAAGTACAGAAATGCAGTATGTTTTAAATACAGAAAACCCATTTATGTCATAAGATCGTAATGATGTTTTAGATTTGGAATATGATTAATTCAAACCAATTCAATGATCATTAATAAGTTGAAGAGCTAATTTTATATTCAAATGAGGTCGATTTTCTTTGCGGCATCTGAAACTGCACCAATCATTGTAAATCAATCAGAATGATAATTTATGAAATAAATTCTCGGTTTTTGGGTTTGAGATTAAAATCAAAGAGATTATAAGAGACAATAAATATGTAAATATACAATGTTACGAAAATTATGATAAATACGCATCTTTGAAAACAGCAAATTTATTATGCAAAAACATGAACACTACGCATTACAGAGGATATTTTTTCTCAGAAATGTGTATGTAAATACCTAGAAGCAAAAATTCAGGATACACATTCTCATTTATTGTCTCGTTTCCATGACGAAATATCACAAGAAACGTGTTAGAATTATTACATTACATATGTTGCTAGCCCCGCCGAGTTGCCCGAGGGCACGAGTGATGATGCCACATCATTCACGCATCGTGTTCACCCCTTCGGTACAAGAAGGTTGATGATGTCGCGACAAGATCACAGGGTCGGGTTAGATTCCCGTTTGTATGCTCCTGAGCAAGACGGCAAATGGTAACATAAAAGAAACTACCACCCGCTTATCCATTGGAAACGCGTACGGAAAACTCAACGCCCTTCTAAGCCACGAGTTGTGAATATTTACTTAAACACACGCACAAATACGCGTATGCATGTGCTTTCCAGCAACTTCCCAATATCGAATTCCCACAAGTGAATTTCTCGACTCCTCTGGTCCACAAAATATATAGCGCCCACCTTTATGATGCCTTTTACGTTGCTATCAGTAAGATGAGCTTGGAAAAATCTCCTCAAAACATACCACCTTTCTAGCAGTGAAAATTGATAGAGATTGAGGACGTTGCCACTCTTATAGAATTGAAACACGCATACGGTTATGATGTTCCATTCCTTTCCCCATCCCATATAGCATGATGGATGACGAGAAAACTGAGAAGCAACAGTTAAAAAGCTGTATTTCACACCATAACCAGAAAAGCGATAAAAATGCATGATTGGAAAAAGAGAATATATACTAATGTACCAACACCAGTTCTCTTCCACTAAAACAATAAACAGTCATAACGAATGCAAGAAAATTTAAGTGAGGAAAACAGGCATCTTTTTCAACATACATTGGATCAAAAACACAAATAGGTGCGTTATCACAAACAAATAGTAATATCACGTTATGCGTTAGATAACAAAATACAATTTAATAAATCGTTTGAATTGAGACATATTTTGCTGCGTTTATTAAATCAGTATGCTTCAAATGAATTGATAAAAATAAAAAAAAAACATATCTTATAAATAAAAATGAATGTTTGTATGTATATATATATATATATATGTGCCTATGCGCGCGCTTCAATGGGGTTTCCACTGAACCGATTTGCACCAAACTTGGTACATAGGTGCATAATGGTCTCGGATTTGGGCGTTTGATTTTTGTTTTTTTTAGAGCCCCCCAAAAGGGGGGCTCCCATACAACCCCAATTCGCGAATATTCATTTTAAAAATACAAATGATGCCCGATTAAGCTGAAATTTGGTACATAAATGTTTCATTACTTTAAACAAATACTGGAAAAATTTCAGCCTCCTCAATGAAGAACAAAGGGGGGCTCCCATACAACCCCCCCTCCAAAAAGTGAATATTATTCGCTTAAAATTATAGTCGTAGCCCGATTTTGTTGAAATTTGGTGCATAAACGTTTGATTACTAAAAACTAATACTCGCAAAATTTGAGCCATCTCAATGGGGAACAAAGGGGGGCTCCCATGCAAACCCCCCCTTCTAAAAATGAATATTATCCGCCTTAAATTATAAATGACGCCCGATTTGGCTGAAATTTGGTACATAGATGTTTTATTAGCTTAAATCAACCTCGGCAAAATTTCAGCCTCTTCAATGAAGAACAAAGGGAGGCTGTCATACAACCCCCCCCCCCCCACCCCCACCCCGTTTAACAAATCATAAAATATCACTTTGAAGTACATATGTCGTCGAAATCAACTATAATTTTATCACTTAATACAAAGACTTTCTAAATTTCAGTTCTACAAGCGGATAACCAAATGGTTGTCCCCCTCTCCCTCTACCAAATACATAAAAAATATTGAAAAATACACATGGCATCCAATTCGATTGAAACACGCTACAAATGCTTCTTCCTATTCATAACGCGACGAAGATTTATTTACGCCAGTGGGAAACAAAGGGAGGTTTCCAAAGAACCTCCTGTCTGTATTACCAAGAAAATAATTCGGTCATAGCAATAAAGCTTGGTCCAGATGATTTTAGGTGAGGATGATTCTTTTTACACAAAATTTTAAAAACAAGAGCTCCCATACGAGCTCTTCCTATTAGAGTATTGGAAGATATGGTCAAGCATGGCAATCATGTCTGAATTAAATGAATTGAGGCAAATTCTTAAAAATGTCAATATTTACTGGAAAATTAGAATGGTGACGTTGCAGCTCTCCCGGTTGGAGACAAATTCGTGGAAGGGCATACAATCCCTGCTCGGAATATTGAAAAAAAAATGCCCAAAGTAACAAATATCGTCAAATTTAACAACAACTTTTCATGTACGCCTTAACACAGTCTATACAACAAGTTATAAAATATTATATTCTGCAATGCGGAAATGGGTGGATGGAAATCTAATTTATTGTTATGTTAAAATATCGCTCAATGATAAAAATGGTTTTTTGTTTATTCTTTTTTACAAGTGACTTTTACATTATGGTCGGGAAAGGAATTTCCATTATCAGAATAAAAGAAATTAACAAAAATGTAAAGTCGTCAACAAACAGTGCAGTTTCCTGCAACTTTTCTCTCTTCAAAAATTTATTTAGACACTAAACTGGGCTTAGAAAGTCAACTCATTTTCTTCTCATGCATGTTTACATTTAAAAGTGTACAATATTTTGCAACACATAGCGCTATGCCGTTATTCAGTTCAGATTCAGTTTTTAATTGTGTTGAGTAGCGTTGGAAATGTGGTTGGTGTAATAAATTTAAATATCGATTTCAGAGCGTAATGCTTACAAACAGGAAATGAAGTTTTGAAAGAGAACAGCAATACAGATCAAATATAAAGGAAAATGGAAAACTGTTTCCAGGTAGCTTCAGTGACAAAATAAGAATAAGTGTTAGAAAAGTAGAAAGATTTTAAACGTCATACATGCTCAGGATGGAACAACATGCTACATTTCCTTATTGCTATGTAAATAAATTTATGTGACGGATCCAAGACAAATGATACTGTATAAAAAACTATTTCCGAAAGAATTAAAGAGAAAAACACAAGGCATAAAAAATATGTTTTACTAATTTGATGACGTGCAAAATGCGAAAGATTATGAAGCTAAATGGAAGTTGTGAAACAACAAGAGAAGAAAGGATTTTATAAAAAAAATCCTTTTCTTGAAAAAAATCCTTTTCTTCATAGCTAAGATGGTTAAAAGGCTCGATTTGTTATAAAACAGTGAACGTTATTTTGAAAAAGCCAGGTACAACCAATTGGAAGGGATATGCCTAGAGGACCAGTGAGAGATGAATTGATTGAAATAGAAAACCTTCAAAGACGAAGCTAGGAATAACGTTTATAGAATGAATACAACTAAATAAGAAAAAAATAAAATGCACATCAAAAATTGAATTACCCAAGCATACGTAAAAATGCCCCTTTATTTTTCCTCAAATTACGTCGACCCGAATGAAATCGGGTTTATCAGCTAGTATATAATAAAATATACCAATACTTGATAGGATATATCCATAGTTTTACGAGTACATCGATTATCCTTAAAAATTGTGAACCGTATCATAAAAGTAAACGTAAAACATATATCTAAAATTCAAGTATTGATTCCTTTAAAGCAACGCAGAAACTTCCTACGGCAAATGCAACCTACACCCCAAGGCAACGCACAACCTACACTTGAATATTTATCAATGGTTATAGTCATCCTCAGAAGAAACGATCACCTGAAAATCCTTTCTTTTTTCTCAAGTTTTTATTTCAGAATGTGCTACACCTTCAAAGATTATCGTTCTCAATGCTGTAAACCTCCGTATGGGTATTCTTACACATGCATTAGAATTGATATAAATGCATACCGCCTACGTCGGATAACTCAATGCGTCGTTTAGGAAACATAATATATGGCCAATAGCAGATGTACATAAATTTCTGGTGCCTAATTGCTATTGGATTTTCGATTCATCGATTTTCGAAAGGATATGCAACCAACCATCACATACAACCATCAAATATATCCAAACCATCTTTGATACGAACGCTAATTTTACAACTGTTATTGTTATTTATTTAAGAACGGCATGGCCGTATTTGGAAATTAATTTTACAACTGTTCTAGAACAGTTTTACAAGAGATTTTATAACTCAGAGCATCCACCTAGCGTCCGTTTTGAACAGGCAAAAACCGATAATTCAAACACTCCGTGTACGAATTCTATATAGTTTTCTTTTCCCTTTCAATGTATAGCAAATTCATAAAGTGGACATGTCTGAGTTCATCAAGTGTGTCTACTGAAAACACACTTCCCTGGTGCATTTAAATTCAGTTCCCCGAATTCTTACCTTCTCCGAATGTTCAATCTTCAATACGTTCACAAAAGCTGAACTTTTCACTCGGAAAATTCCACAGGAATCTTTATCAAGTTCTTAGATAAGCAACAACCATCCAAGTGGAAGCAAGCAGAAGCAACGTAATTCAAAATTCCGTTCACGCGCATTGCTCTGCGAAAAAGCCAGAAAAGAGCCGCGAATTCGAATTGGAAGTACTAATTTGTTGAATTAGAATTCACATCCATTTAATTGAAATTTTCCTTCTTTTCTCCTTTATGCTCCAGTGTAGCTGGTGGCAACCGTAGGCTTGTCGCAAACATGATTAAATAAAATTAGTATTGCACCAAAAAGCCCACCATCAGCTGCTAGCATTCGTGTCGGACTTTCTCTCAAGCACGGATGAAAAACACAAACTGTACTTGATGGGAAGATTTCAGTGAAACAGAGTGAAATAGATTCAATCGAAACATGAAGTAAGCCCATAACCGCGAGAAAGCAACACCATTTGTTTTATTTTATTTTTTCCACCATCAAGAAAACGGTCCCCAAACTCCCAGGCACGTCACAAAGTTCATGCATCCTCTTCCTTCTGGTGCTGAATATCCCACAATGCCCGGATAGCACGCCGTTCTTCCTGGGAGTACACATTTTTGCCTCCAGCCTTATTTTGAGACCATTCTTCTAGCGATAAGCCGGTCCATCCAGATCAAGACTCTTGATACCGATGATTCGTTCCGGTCTCTTTAGCCACATTTGTACGGCACCCTCAGCATGGTACATTTTATTCCGCCAAAAAGGATAACGGAATGGAGGTTTCGTTCGATTTGAAATCCCCATTCAACGAATGGGCGCCCAGCGGCATACCGTAGACGTTCCATCGGTTTTAGGGTACAAAAATCAACCATAAAAATGCGGTTTTTATATTCAGATCAGTTTTGCTGCTTTTTCACGCAGTCCTCTCTCCGACAGTACCGCTGACCGCCAAAAATTCACAATTATTCGTACCCTTAAGGAAAACTCGCCAACCCGAATCGAGCCCCCTCGGAGTACGAATATTCCGAAAGAAAGCGCTACTCGCTGACGACAACCACAACGACGTAGTCGAGGACCTGCGAACGCAACCGTCTTGGCAGCTATTGAGCCTGAACCGGCTGTCGTAATAACGAGCACACGAAAAACTCAACGTTTCACCGAGCGATCCACCCATTTCGCAGAACGCCGAAAAGGATAAAAAGATGGGAAAATTATGTACTCTACAGAGTAAAAAGAGACCACCATAAGAAAAATAATGAGCAAACAAAACGAAGAGAAAACGTTGCACGGAAACCGTTTTGGTGGAAGTGTGATGTAGAGTGGAAAAGCTTTGCATAAACGTTAAGTCAGCTTTTTACAGCCGAAAAAGTGGCAACAAGACGTAGTTCAGGAAAAAGCTAAGACACCGTTGAGGGAAATATTGGATTTTTTCGCCACACACAAGCGGTCAGCTATGTGAAGCCTAAGAATGCAATTGGAAAGCAAAACGTAAGGCAAACCATAGGTTACTAATAACTACCGGAGATTCAAAAAGAACGAGACACTAACCAACGAAATTATGCTCAAAGTACTCAACAAATTATTACAAACCATTGTGGTGCTTATCTTACATCGTCAGATTATAAAATGCATACATAAAGATTTGTTTCATTTCAATGAAAATTATAAAATTAAATCCCGTAAAATGATACATTGTTTTTGTCATTCCAAAAATGTATTTTACTAAGTAATAATAAATGACAATTATTTTTTAAATCCTAACGCTCATTACACACAGTTTAAATATTTCCAAACAACTGTTATCCAACATCTAAGTTTTGATTAATGAATATTCATTACTATGCATACTGACATTGTTTGCTTTTGAAATAAGTTAAAACAATATTCCAACTCCATAAATATATCAATAATAGCGTTATAAATTTGTTAAGGAATTTTATGAATAAAAACATAGAGCTTTTGTTTGTCTCTCTGCTGTTCAGTTACAAAATATGAAAATTACACAACGAAACCAAACATTAAAATTTAATATCATCGTAAAAATGTATAACAAAAATCAAATGCAGTCGATTTGAACCATTAATTCATAATTCATAATTTGATATCAATAGGCCGTCAAACTCTAATCAACAGAACATATGAACCGTAAACATTGTTTACGTCAAGGCCGTTCATTCGACAGAAAGTCTTCGCAGATTTTTTTGTTTTTATCACTGCAAAATATTTGCTGGCTGGTGTGCCATGTTGCACAATCCGACGATTGGATTAAAAAGTAGTTCGTAAAATTTGTTCTAGCTTACCGTTTTGGCAAAATGACTTCTAGCATGAAAATCAATAAATCAAACCATAGACACTATTCATGACATTAACACTAATCTGCCTTCAGTTTTTTTTTCAGTACTTCCGATGCTAGTTCAACACACGTGCATTTGCATGAATGTATGCTTATGCTCCTCCGTAGTAACAACAGATACCACAAACACGGATAGACGAACGAAAAGAAAGGGAATTTATGCCTTCGCAGCACCGAAAGACACGGAGCACAACTACACTTTCGTTCCGGGACGCAACGGCAACAGCATTCACTCGGACGCCTTCACACATAAATGCACCCACGCACAATTATCATCATTCACAGCAAGCCGCGATCTATTTGAATATATACGAAACAGCATAATCACTTCAATACCAACGCGACTCAACTTCAATATGCTAGCATTTCTTAGGTCATTTCCCGAACCGGATTACACGGAAAATCACCATCCGGCGTCGTGTACTGCTATCGAGCAAGGAGGATGAGAAAAATCAATACTTTTACTCCGAATACAAATTTGTGTACACTTTTCACTTCTGCTGCCAGTGGATGATGGTCCTGCCAACACCAGAGAAGCATAAAGAGGAGAGGTGGGCGTCGATTTAGCGCTGGCGATCAGAGACCACTAGGCAACATGATACATTTTTCGCCACAACATGACGTTTTTGAGGCACACAATAGGCTCCGCATACATCACCCGCTTCACAGTACTATTTGGAATGCTCCATTTTGTTGCAATTAATTAGTTTCACTATGCTTTTCGATTCCAAAAGCAGCTAAAACCACCAATCTACACAGATTTTCCATCAATTCCGAAACGAAAACACCAAAGCACAATCGTGACAGACGCTCTGACATATAAACAACCGAGAGCATAACGAAATGTCATATCTGAGGCAGAGCTCGCTTGAGAGCAAAGCACCGTACTCTCATTTTCTCCTCACTACCAATCGTGAGCGCAATGAAGTGTCATACTTTAAACTAATCTCGCTTGCTGAGAAAAAGCCATACTCCCATTTTCTTGCTCAAGCATGCGCGCTGGATCCATAAGCAGCGGTTTCTTCTGTGCAATGGAATTCAAACTTTTTAAAAATGCTAAATGCCTAAGCTAGCAAATTTGTTCTCCTAACCATGGCCTTACTAGAAGATGTCTGTTTGATTATTCCAAGAAATCGTAAGGGTTCCATATTTATATATAATATCAGCTAGTAAAAGGGGTTGAAAATAATCAATACAGTTAAAATAACCTTGTGCACATGTTCGACAATTATAAAATGTTAGTAAGTTTCATTACATACAATTGGTAGCATGATAATTGACCATCGTTCTAGCTAGATCATCAGCCTGACCAGAACCACCGTGGGTCAAACTATTCTTATCAACATTCAACTGGCAGCTCGTTTGGTGTTACCATCATACAAATCAATGTCAATCTAGGCTACGCAAAAACTAATCACACCATGCAGCAGTAAAGTACCCCTGAAACGTGTCATGCTTTCGACACTCTTTCCTCCAGGCCCTGCGTGACACATTCGTATAGCGCCTTGCATAAAAAAGTCATGATGCTCTCGGCGGTCGAGTGCTTCATCGCTTGCTAGCATTGGGGCAGTTTGTCGCCATGGAGCTATTCCAAAAGGAGAATCTCACGAGGAATCTAGCAGCGTCACGGGACTTTATTTGATGATCAAGCGTTCCTCATTCGTTTTATTTCTTGGTGGGCCTTTTTTTGTCTGACATCCTGCAGCCTGCGCTGCAATCCTTTTGCTTCTCTTGCTGATTTCCAAACCATTTCCGCGCTATCAGCTCCAGCGAGGCGATGGCTCTACCGACCGCAACAAAACCGACATTGCTCGGTTTCGCTTGGTGTCACGCGAAAGATGTGGGAAGCCGGTCAGATTCCAGCACATTGTCCATACCCTCACCGGGGGCAAAATGATTTTGAGAAAGTTGAGAACTTAATCAGCACCGACGGCACCGTTGTAGCTCGAAGACGATCGAGGATGTTGATGAAAGAGAGCAAACAAGTCACCAACTGCCAACAATAATGAAGAAAAACATGACCACCGTCTATTTCCTGGCAGGCTGCAGAAAATTCAAAATTTCTCATTAACAGTCAAGATCTAGCACTGAAAAATACAATACCAGTAAAAACCAAATGAATGTACACAGAGATTTCCCCTAACAAAACATCTTTACTAAAACTTGTCTTCTCAAAATAATTGCTATATTTGCTATTATTTGAAGTATTCACAAATTATCAAATAATGATAAAAAATTACAGTTACATTTATATATTTTTGCAATCAAATTTTGTTTGTTTCAAGCACTGTCCTGTATAGTATCATCATTTTAAATTTAAAAGGTTTACGTTTTTCCCATGAACCAACCATGGGAGTATCCGAATATTTAAACGCTGATGATGAGAAATTTTATTACAATAAAACAAGAATTCAAATGTAACTTCCAAATGTAATTTTATTCCATTTAATCGGTGTATAACTCGGTTTTATAAAGTCCCTGTAGTAGTATCAATCAATATGCCAACAAATGTAAACGAGAATTTTAAAGTGGAACCATTTTAGTCTGAACACTAACAAAAAGTTAATTTTTAAATTTTACCTAATGATGTTTCTGCTTTGTCGTAAGTTAACATGTATTTAAAATATTGAACTAAGCTCAACAGTAAAATACTCAAATAATGTCGGACATTTCATTGACTGACATTGACATTGACTTCCATGGAGTAACATACTTTTCTTTCATACATCGTTTTTCATTCAATTCACAAATTCAAATTGTGTTCTGTTTTCCCGTTTAAGCACAAAATAAGCTCTAAGCTTATTTTTCATTGTCCTCAAACTCACCAAAAAGTGCTTTTATATTGTCGTTTACTATTGTTTCGTTTAGGGTTAAACTAACTTTCTTCAATTTCTTTTTATGTAGAAAAACGTTTAAAACAGCAAAATGTTTTATATGAATTTAGGCTTTTTTTTATCACATAGCTTCTTTAATCGTACTTGTTTAGGCAGTGTATGTTTTAATCGACAATACGAAGCAAATTGGTTTTTTAATTAGCTACATATTAATTTATTTTTTTACAGTTCAAGTCTTACCAGAAAATTTTTTAAGACAACTATAACTACATTCCGCTAGTTGCATGATCTTTGAAGCATTGTGGTGCAGTTTTATTGTGATATCTTAGACCAACTTAACCGGTATTGCAAAAAGCGTATTAACTCATTTATCAAGTCCTAAATCATTTGTCTTGGTTGTTTACATGGGGTTTACTATAGGGTGTAAAATAGGAACGTTCACTGACTGAACGAATGGTTGTTACACTTTCTTGCTTTTGCTTGCGAACATAATATTTGCTCTATTGTTTATTGAACCTCAAATTCAAACTAAAATCGAACAACAAAGCATTGATAGCCAAGCAAGGTATGAAAATCGTACAAACAACCAGTCCCTATGGTTATTCTTTGTAGATACCATTTCTTTCCAACTGTGATAAAATAAGTTCCATCCAGTTCTTCCAAATTCTAGAGAATCATTATGCCCGTCTATTCGAATCCGTTCATATTACCACCAAAGATAGAATGTTTCGATAGTACGATCGTATGCTGAGCTTAAATAATCTTCAAAAACTTTAAAGTAATTCTTCATTCCTACACAACAAGAATGAAAACACACACGATTATGTCATCCCCTCGTGGTGGAAAAATTAAATTAATAAAAACAACCAGGAACGAAACTTAGAAACATTCGAATAATGTAGAAATTAGAACGAAAAAAGTAGATCACCATCAGGGTATCTTCTTTTCTAGCGTCAGTTTGATGAAACATATTTTTAAAAAATGTGTTAAAAATATCACTCTTAGAGCTAGAGCTGAATGCTAATGCTGCAGGAATGCAAAGACAATTTGAAGATCCAACGACGAACGCGAAAATGAAAACTTTTCACTTATGTGGTATTGGGGTCCGAAATAATAGTTTTTTGTTCTTGCACAAAAAATTCCCAAGACTTACTTCAAAGCAGAGAAATCTATAAGTGTGGCAGGCAAATATAAGGCAACGAACAGAATCATCGAAGCTGTGGATAAAATTTTTCACTAAAATACTATATTCTACACCGTTTCAGCAATCACTTCTTTTGTTCCTCCTAGCCCAGCCGGTTCGAGTCCAATCGCTGAGGTGTGTCCCATCCAGCGAGGATGATAGTGACATTTTTAAGCTGTACGTTTCAACTTCATTCTTAGTATTTCCTTTGCTGCGCTTGCTCAATGCAGTAAGCCCAATGAGCCGTTGGGAGCAAAGAAAACTTAGAATAAAATTGATATCACTTTCAAAAAGATCTGCCAGCTAGTGGATGGAAAAATAAAATTCGAATGAAACGATGAGAAAAGCGATAACGTGAGCATTTCGCTCTAATGGAAATTCAGAATCAATAATAAGAAAATGCCGCGGAAGCGATCTACGGTTGCGCTGCTACACAACTTGCGAGCCATATGTGAAAAGTGTTCGATAAGACAAGAGGATGGAAGAAGTCGACAAATACTAGAGCCAGCAGCGGCTGCTGCTGTTCAAGAAAAGTTGAGTTTCCCGCACCCGGGAATCAATTGAAGCTGTCAGAGAAAATTTTGGGACGTTTTGAATGTGTTTGCTCTCGAAGCCATGAGACAGGGGAAGTGCCGAAAATAGAAGAAAGCTTTTCGACGTTTATTTACTTCTTTTTGCCGTAGCCTATACTCTACCAAAACCGTACTGCCGAATGGAAAGTTTCTATAGATTTTCGAAAGCCCCGGTGATTGTTCTGAATATGATGTCCCATTATGGACCGCATTATTTATGTTTCAGCATTTTCCATCCCAAAGTGTGCGCCAAATTTACCACTAGCAATGGTACAGGACGGCTTGGTCCGTTTTCCGAAACCGAAGATTATACATCGATGGGTTCTCGCAGCTTCCTATCATGGTGGTAAAAGTTTGTACGTTTTCCTTGTCCCTGGCTACCCGGTCAAGTTCTGCCCAACTTTCGCTGCAAATAATGAATTTGCCGACGATGGTTCGCGCCTCCATTGTACGACTTTTGAAGTGTCTAGTAGAGATATTCCTCTGTGTTAAGCAGAGTTGTTTACTGCACAATAGGGAAGTCGAAAAGATTTATTACGCAATCGAGCATGGCCGCGAGATGGAAAATTTAAAGCGATTATGCAAAACTTTTCTTCAACATTGCCGAAGCAAGAAAGCCACTGCCGGAGTCGTGGTTGGTACACACCACTAAACGTACGCTTTCTGTTTAGATTGTTGATGCCAAAGCTTAAATCAAGGCATGCATGACTTATTAAATATGATTTTAAAAATCCATCACAGAACACACAATTTTTTCCCGGAGCCAGCATACCGATTTCCCGATAGTTTTTCACGCTGTAAATTACGATTTTGCTAATATATTATTCCTGATATTTTATTCAGGATTTTACTCGAGTTCCATATTTTTTCAACTGTTTTCTTTGGTCCTTTTAGTTGATTGAAATTGAAAGGATGTTTTCAAGGAGCGAGGTTTATGTATAGTGCACACTTTGATGTCAATTTGCAGCCCAACAACCGTCAAACGGGTTGCTGCTAGAACAAATTTCTCGTTCCCATGGCGATAGCAACGAACTGGAAAGCTAAGTTCTGCTTCGATACAAAACTAAAAATAAAGCTTCTCTCAATCGTTTCCATCGATTTTGACGCAGATTCCGAGGCCTACCGCTCGGTGGTGATGTTATTTTAAATCATCGCCATTTTCCGTGCTGCCTCCATCTGACGTGGCGATGCCAGGAGCCAGAGCAAGAGCCGAGATGCTTGATGTATTATGACCGGACGAACTGTGAAACACGGCCTGTCGTCTTCACAAACGGTCCCTAGCGCACCACTAAAGCACCGTAATCACTCACCAGTAGCCCTAACAGCCCGTAATACGCAACCTTTAGTCCTACAGTCGATTCCTCTTCTATCCTTAGCACTTTTTTCATAGCTGTGAAGCGGAAGGTTCCGATCGGGTTTGGCGGGGCGTAACCGATGGTGGCCATCTTTTCCGATGGTTCATTCGCCCAACCACATGCAAACACAGCATTTATACACGTGGATTAGCTCTTCAACAGTCGCGTGTCCTTTTCCCTTTGGTTTCTTATCGTGAAGCACCATTTTATCCGCAGTGAACATGTGCGATGAGTATCAGAAATCAATGATCATCAAATATTTACTTACAGCACCGAGCACCGGCTTCCGATTTCACTGAAGTTCGCAGCACGCGGCACACTGTACGCTACGGTTTTAAAAAGCATTGTCTGGAAGGGGAGATGCGGACATCGACACAGCTTAGCAGTATGCCTGCTTCGGTACGTCGGGCGAACAGGATGTGCAAGCGCCGGATGTGCGGACGGTGAGCTAGGAAATAACGACAGTTTGAGGTTCGGGACCGGAAACCGGTCAGTGAAGCACAAACGAAAAATAAAGCAAAAATTTTGTCAACCTTTTTTTGTGTTGTGGGTTTTGCTAACGGCGTCTACTTGCACGTCCTTTACTAAGGGCCAGTATGGTGCTTGGACTAAGGCGTATTCGTACGTATGGACCATCCCTTATATACAGTGCTATACCTTTCGCTCCATTTTGTTTGCCCACACGCTTCTCATATGACCGAGGAGGTACACGAATGAATGATTTGTGTCAAACTCACGAACGATTTTGGGCACATTTGTCCCACCCACCGCACAGAGGTTGTTGCCTCACTGTATCAGCTGCCCGGCAAGGCTTTTTGATGGTTCGCCGTGGAAATACGAAATAGAAAAAGGTGTAAAATTCATTTCAGCACTAGTACGAAAGCAAACCAGACCCGAGAACCCACGTTTGTAGGCGAAGGACATCCACTCGAAGCCGTACTGTCGAAGAGCTCATTTATTATTTCCATCTAACTTACTTTGCTGTTTGTTTTTCTGATTATGGTCTGTTTCGGAATTCAATTTTTCACTACCTTGTGGGGCGATCCCGGCACGAGCATCATACCCAATGTCAACTCTTATGCTATTTCAATGCAACCTTCTGAATGATAAGGCATTGTGAACACTGCCCATCGGTGTTGAAGAAGAAAAACTTCCAAACGCCTCAAAAATTCAATGCTCATGTAATCGAAGCATAGCTGGCGGGATGGTTGGATAGATGGATGGATGGCAGGATAGATGGACGGAGTTTATCGATACCGAACGAGGAGACAGTTGACCTACATAATTTAACAGGTAGCGCAACATGGCTGGTACCGATGAATCGCAGAGACGAATATCCTTCCCTGCGAGCAAACTCTCCGAACTATTTCAGTCAACTATTTCCAACCAGTGTGGTGCCGGTATCGAGCAGAGATGGTTTATAACGAGAGTCTTCCATGCTAACCATCAAGTGACAACGGCGCAGCAAGAGCATTGGAGGTACCACTATCATTCCGATAAAGACATTGCTGGAGGGAGACAACTGTGCAGTCAACTCGATGAAAATCATAAGCGAAACTTAAGGAAAACCGTACGGAGATTCCTCACTCACTCGCACGAAATACGACGAGCGCTTGCCAACTTTAGTTGAAAATTAATTATAAAACTTTCAAATTATAATAAAGTTTCCAGTTAACTTCAAGGTGAGGTATTTGCAGAAAAGAAGGTGAAACCGAAGCAGCCAACAAGCGGAGCTAGCGAATGACGCGGGATCTCGCGCTATTCGTGCTATTGAAAGCGGAAAAGAAGGGTTTTTTGGTCGGTTCGATGAAAAATACTTTGATAAAAGGTTTCAAAAGTTGCTTACTATACTGAAGGCCAAAGACGTTTGAAAATCTTCTGCGCTGACACCGAGTGTTTTTTCATGGCTATTGATAAATGAAAGATGCCAAGAAGTTCGGCAATCCTCGACCAAGTTTTCACACTGCTGTCGCGAGGCAATCATGCCGTTGTTAATCAACGACCCATCTCTACACTAGTTTGAACATGGATCCACAATTGACTATAAAATTTAGAACAATTCATATACTTCAACTGATGTGCACATGTATGGTATGTTTCAGAGCTAAAACTCTAAGCTCCATTATTATCGCTTATTGAAATATTGTTATTTTAACAAACTCACATTGCTATTATAATACATGTTCACAGTGTGATACACCAATTGATATTGCAGTTCAAAGCATCAAACAATTCTTTAGAAAGGGTACTTCCTGCACCTAAATCGCACCTGTGAATTTTCGAGAAAGCATCCAAGCATTTATTGCATTTCAAATATTGAGGATTTCGTTCACTCCTACATAAGGAACCAGAGCAGCTTATACATTTACTACAAACTGTAAAAATAAGTTAATCAAGTGTAAGCTTTATCATGACCATAGACAGTAAGACGGTCATTTACAATTTATTTCCATTGACAAACTTCCGTTTCACGGAAACAAAAAAAAAGACCCATGAATATTTCGTACCAAAAATCACCAAGGCAAACAAGTGCCTGGGCGGTTTCCTGAGCAGAACAGACACAAAAAAAGCCGTTAGCTAAAAAAGGGCGCCCAAAATTGGATGAACACTTCTTTCTGTACCCATTTTTCATGCGGTCAAGCGTAATTCCGGTTGCCCATGAATGTGGTAGTGAGCTGCAACGGGGATAAACGAAAGAAAAGTCAACATTTTTCACATAATTAACTCCATCGTGAATCTCGGGGTACGAGCACCATTCAGCAGGATGTGCACATATTACCAGACCGATGATACTGAATAAAACCAAAGATAAAATGCTCTGGTATTTTGCATGGCCATTTGGAAGACAGCGTCGAGTAAGATATGAAAAAAGGAAGAACTCGATTACTAGCAAAACATGCTGCAAAAAAACGCGCACACACAAGTGGGTATTCCAACAGTAGTAGAAGCGTCCTCAAAACGGTTGAAGCCTCATTACTGTACATTTATCATTGCAGCGGGGCGCCTCGTAGGCTTACGGACATCCTGTTCCCTATCTTCCCTGGATGGGACTTGTGGGACCTTGGCGCACCACACCATAATATGGGTGTACAACATTTAAGAAATAATCAGCTTAAAGAGGAATCCTCTCGAATTTCTCTGCTCATGAGCCGCTCGGCTCGGCAGAGCAGTAGCATTTGGTTAAGAGAACTGGCGCAAGAGATGGAGAAAGTGAGAAAGCTCTGCGAAAAGTAAAAACACAAAGAAATAAAGCAGCCAACGAGTTGCGAGCAGACCCATTAAGATAAATCTGTGAGTACCTAAGCCATAAAAACAAACGCTGGTCGACTAGTGACAGCGTTCGCTCGAGTACCGGTCCTGTCATTGCTTCGTTTTGGGATTCGCATTTTTCCCTTGCAGATTCAGTTTTTTTTTCTCGATGTTCGGAGTAAAAAATATGACCCAACTTCGTCAGCATTTCCCAGTTATGCTATACTTTCATCTGTGGCAAATATCCTCAGCAAAGCTGACGGTACATGGAATCAACCCCAAGCAATAGAAATAAACTCAAGGGACAGAAAGGAAACACATCTACCGTGTTGCATAGAAAGAAGTAACAGGCACAAGAAACGCCTGAAACGGTAGGAAGAAAGCAAAGAAAACTCATTCTCTTTAAGACAGCTCCGACTAGGAGATGTTACAAATTTCATGTTTAATCGTTCAGTCGTAGCGGAAGGTATAAGAAACATTTGAAAGTTAATTTGCTGGGAATGTTTGAACATGCACAACTCTAAGGGATAACCGACACTCGCCGAGGGTGGTATTTACATTAAACCAGATGAGCTTAAATAGCGAAAATTTTTGGCTGTCTGAATACACTTTTCAACAAATTGTTCCGATGCTTTTGTCGGCATCGGTTACAATTGTACGTCTGTATCATCATATAGAACGATCTAAACGATACTGAGGAATATACTATTAATTAGTACAGCCATGCAATGGTTGATGACATACCGATACAAACTATCTGAAAATTGAAATAAATAATGGTCAGTTTTTGTCAGCAGTAAACTGTGCAAGTTAAACATTCACAATAATCGAGCCATAACAAGTTATTTGTGTTCTTATGAATTTCGATTACACCAGCTGTTTGAGGTTCGATTTCGAAACATGTTGGTATACTATCTAAGCCAATGATATATATATATATATATATATATATATATATATATATATATATATATATATATATATATTTATATATATATATATATATATATATATATATATATATATATATATATATACATATATATATATATATATATATATATATATATATATATATATATATATATATATATAATGTTGGTTTGCTTATAATTCATCTGGATGCTTAAAAATATGTGCAAGCTGGCAAATCGAATTTTAGTTCGACAGCGAAATATTCCCATGCCAACGAATACCAACTACTCCAATGGAACGTTTATCATAAATTTGGATTATACTAACAAAACGGACAGGACTTTGTGTTACATTTGGCCACCCTTGCTAAATTCAGCTGAAAAGAAATGTTGGGCTCATCGGCAAAACTATTCGGATTTTACTCATTTCAGAAGAATAACCCATCCACGCGCTATATGTTGCGATGCCTATTTAAATCTTTCTCTTAACAAAAGTTTCATCTGGATTTACGATATGGCACATGTTTCTTTAAAAGGAGAATAAAGTGAAGAATTGATTATTAACATACGTGCGTTTGGAAACATGCCTTAGGGATTTACGATATGGCACATGTTTCTTTAAAAGGAGAATAAAGTGAAGGATTGATTATTAACACACGTGCGTTTGGAAACATACCCCTTGAAAACGACATGATTCATTCGAATGCGCTTCCTATCGTCAACTGCGTCTGTGCAAAGGATACGCTGCGTTTGTTGTCAAGTGACCAATACGCATTTCTGTCAATACGGCTTTAGAGATAGGTAGTCAAGTAGGTGGGTCTTTCCAACACCGCTCTTTCCCGATTTTGGGCTTGATATAGGACGAGGCACACGACAAGCTATGAACCGTATGTAGGTTGGGCTTTCATTCGTTCTCTTTTGAGAGCAAAAAACGGTTCTGTTGGCATTTGTTCAATTTTACTGAATCATACATTGACATTAGTTATCGGAAAATGGCAATAAATTTCCCGAAAATTCAATCTATTATCCGCAACCGAGAGCAAGCAGACTTTGTTCCTACGCCAACCATGGAGCGCATGAGGAAGCAACAGAAAGCATCCACCGATAACCAACTATTGCCCTCGAAGTCTCACTGAATCCAGGGTGCTTTAGAGACGAAAAAACAACCAGTCACCCATATTGCGCTCAAATGGATCGAATTGCACCCGTCACGAGTACACGAAAAACCAGAAGTCCAATATTGAAGCAGCGTAGTGAACAGAACCAGAGGCAGGGATGTATCCAGCTGCAAATGGTCATCCACATCGAAGGTGAAGTGGAATTGCGCTGAAAAAGGCAGAATGTTGCCAGAACACGAATGAACACAACCGAAAAACGGTTGCAGCGTTTGTGCATTAACAAACAGTGCATTGTACTGTACGTGCCAAAATGAACGCATTAGTTGTTGATCTTTTTGATGTTACCAAATTGTAAAATATATTACAAATTGTTTCTTTTTGTTTTGTGTTCTAATAATAACAGTTCAATTAAGTATATTAATTTAATAAATTCACAATTATCGATATTAAAAACAAGTGGAAATGATTGTTGAATAAATCGTTTCGAGTGACATGTGTTGTTTAAACGCATCATACTGCTATGTGAAAAGAATAACAATATTTTGCTCCCATAATAACCAATTCACTGGACAACGGCTGTAGCTCCTCATACCCGAACGCATTCGTTTTGTAAGTTGTGACGTGCTCCATCCGGCACCAGTGAACGCCGGCATCGTGCGATTGCAATATACTTGACCCTGCACATATATTGTGTTCGTATGAAGATTCTTGTTATTCTGTTTTCTCTCAAAGAAGCTTTGCTGAACGAACTGAAACAATTGCGCAAATGGCGCAGATTACTTTCAGCAGATCTGACAGAGCTATAGGTCAATCACCGGTCATTTGAAGAACGATGGAACGAGTTTCATATCAACACATGCATTCTCGCTGCTCCATATGTTTCATATCGCACCGAGCAAATACGTGCTGACTTATATTAATGATTCATTTTACCGAACAGCTCTTTTCCACTTGTCATCGAATGTCGTCGATCTTTTAAAAGAATGATTATAAGCCACTCTGTTGCACAATTTTCCTTGCAATGACGAGCTATTTCCTATTTCTGAAAAAAACTATATCATGCATGTACAAGCATGATTCAAATTTTATAAATGTTCTATTCTCTTTTTCCAACGTCTGCCAACAAAACGATTATATTACTTACGTTCAAATATAAATCAAGCAGATCAGTATGTCATATATCAAACAACATAAAACAAACACCCTCACCTGTTTTCAAATCCCAATTTGACGGACGATAACCGATTGTGGAGCTGCTGTCTGAACAAGGCCTATAGAATTCGACCAACAGTAGCATTTAAAATATCACTCAGTTTGCTACACCGCCTGATCATTGGCCATTAATGCGACGATAATGATAGTTTTATACAAAGATATAATTTGTAATACTTTTTTTTATTAAACTGCTTAGCTCGTCAAAATTTTTAAAATGCTTTCCATTTTCATTTACAACTAGCTGATAAACCCGATTTCATTCGGGTCGACGTAGTTTGAGGAAAAATAAAGGGGCATTTTTACGTATGCTTGGGTAATTCAATTTTTGATGTGCATTTTATTTTTTTTCTTATTAGTTGTATTCATTCTATAAACGTTATTCTCAACCGCGTACACCCGGGATAAGGTGCCCTTTCACGGTTCGGAGAAGGAAATGTCTTCCAACCAATGTGAATTGCAGTTTACTTTAAGTTTAGACTTAAGATAATAGTTATAAGCAATACGGCCTGGCCGTCATTAATGAATAAAAAAAAAATAAACGTTATTCCTAGCTTCGTCTTTGAAGGTTTTCTATTTCAATCAATTCATCTCTCGCTGGTCCTCTAGGCATTTCCCTTCCAATTGGTTGTACCTGGCTTTTTCAAAATATCGTTCACTGTTTTATAACAAATCGAGCCTTTTAACCATCTTAGCTATGAAGAAAAGGATTTTTTTCAAGAAAAGGATTTTTTTTATAAAATCCTTTCTTCTCTTGTTGTTTCACAACTTCCATTTAGCTTCATAATCTTTCGCATTTTGCACGTCATCAAATTAGTAAAACATATTTTTTATGCCTTGTGTTTTCCTCTTTAATTCTTTCGGAAATACTTTTTTATACAGTATCATTTGTCTTGGATCCGTCACATAAATTTATTTACATAGCAATAAGGAAATGTAGCATGTTGTTCCATCCTGAGCATGTATGACGTTCAAAATCTTTCTACTTTTCTAACACTTATTCTTATTTTGTCACTGAAGCTACCTGGAAACAGTTTTCCATTTTCCTTTATATTTGATCTGTATTGCTGTTCTCTTTCAAAACTTCATTTCATGTTTGTAAGCATTACGCTCTGAAATCGATATTTAAATTTATTACACCAACCACATTTCCAACGCTACTCAACACAATTAAAAACTGAATCTTACTGAATAACGGCATAGCGCTATGTGTTGCAAAATATTGTACACTTTTAAATGTAAACATGCATGAGAAGAAAATGAGTTGACTTTCTAAGCCCAGTTTAGTGTCTAAATAAATGTTTGAAGAGAGAAAAGTTGCAGGAAACTGGACTGTTTGTTGACGACTTTACATTTTTGTTAATTTCTTTTATTCTGATAATGGAAATTCCTTTCCCGACCATAATGTAAAAGTCACTTGTAAAAAAGAATAAACAAAAAACCATTTTTATCATTGAGCGATATTTGAACATAACAATAAATTAGATTTCCATCCACCCATTTCCGCATTGCAGAAGATAATATTTTATAACTTGTTGTATAGACTGTGTTAAGGCGTACATGAAAAGTTGTTGTTAAATTTGACGATATTTGTTACTTTGGGCATTTTTTTTTCAATATTCCGAGCAGGGATTGTATGCCCTTCCACGAATTTGTCTCCAACCGGGAGAGCTGCAACGTCCCATTCTAATTTTCCAGTAAATATTGACATTTTTATGAATTTGCCTCATTTCATTTAAATCGGACATGATTGCCATGCTTGACCATATCTTCCAATACTCTAATAGGAAGAGCTCGTATGGGAGCTCTTGTTTTTAAAATGTTGTGTAAACAGAATCATCCTCACCTAAAATCATCCGGACCAAGCTTTATTGCTATGACGGAATTATTTTCTTGGTAATACAGACAGGAGGTTCTTTGGAAACCTCCCTTTGTTTCCCACTGGCGTAAATAAATCTTCGTCGCGTTATGAATAGGAAGAAGCATTTGTAGCGTGTTTCAATCGAATTGGATGCCATGTGTATTTTTCAATATTTTTTATGTATTTGGTAGAGGGAGAGGGACAACCATTTGGTTATCCGCTTGTAGAACTGAAATTAAGAAAGTCTTTGTATTAAGTGATAAAATTATAGTTGATTTCGACGACATATGTACTTCAAAGTGATATTTTATGATTTGTTAAACGGGGTGGAGGTGGGAGGGGGATGTATGACAGCCCCCCTTTGTTCTTCATTGAAGAGGCTGAAATTTTGCCGGGGTTGATTTAAACTAATATAACATCTATGTACCAAATTTCAGCCAAATCGGGCGCCATTTATAATTTTAAGCGGATAATATTCATTTTTTATAGGGGAGATTGTATGGGAGCCACCCTTTCTTCCTCATTGAGATGGCTCAAATTTCGCGAGTATAACTGTTTAGTAATCAAACGTTTATGCATCAAGTTTCAGCAAAATCGGGCAACGCCTATAATTTTAACGGATAATATTCACTTTTTGGAGGGGGGGGTTGTATGGGAGCCCCCCTTTGTTCTTCATTGAGGAGGCTCAAATTTTGCCAGTATTTGTTTGAAGCAATGAAACATCTATGTACCAAATTTCAGCCAAATCAGGCGTCTTATAAAATTTTAAGCGGATAATATTCATTTTTAGTAGGGGGGGTTTATATGGCAGCCCCCCTTTGTTCCCCATTGAGATGGCTCAAATTTTGCGAGTATTGATTTTTAGTAATGAAACGTTTATGCACCAAATTTTAGCTAAATCGGGCATCATTTGTATTTTTAAATGAATATTCGCGAATTGGGGTTGTATGGGAGCCCCCCTTCTGGGGGGCTCTAAAAAAAAAATCAAACGCCCAAATCCGAGACCATTATGCACCTATGTACCAAGTTTGGTGCAAATCGGTTCAGTGATTTAGATTTAGTGATTTAGTGATATAGATTTGGTAGATGGTGGGGGGGGGGGGGGTAGAGGTGGTTTATATGGGAGCCCCCCTTTTTTCTTCATTGAGGAGGCTGAAATCTTGCCAGTATTTGTTTCAAGTAATAAAACATCTATGTACCAAATTTCAGCCAAATCGGGCGTCATTTATAATTTAAGGCGGATAATATTCATTTTTTGAAGGGGGGGTTTGCATGGGACCCCCCCCCTTTGTTCCCCATTGAAATGGCTCAAATTTTGCGAGTATTAGTTTTTAGTAATGAAACGTTTATGCACCAAATTTCAACAAAATCGGGCTACGACTATAATTTTAAGCGAATAATAATCACTTTTTGGAAAGGGGGGGTTGTATGGGAGCCCCCCTTTGTTCTTCATTGAGGAGGCTGAAATTTTGCCAGTATTCATTTAAAGTAATGAAACATTTATGTACCAAATTTCAGCTTAATCGGGCATCATTTGCATTTTTAAATGAATATTCGCGAATTGGGGTTGTATGGGAGCCCCCCTTTTGGGGGGCTCTAAAAAAAAACAAAAATCAAACGCCCAAATCCGAGACCATTATGCACCTATGTACCAAGTTTGGTGCAAATCGGTTCAGTGGAAACCCCATTGAAGCGCGCGCATAGGCACATATATATATATACATACAAACATTCATTTTTATTTATAAGACTAGAATGACGCTAATGATAGTTTTATCTATCATTAACGGTATAATGTACCATAGTTATTTTATCAACCAACTACGTAGTTCATGGAAGTTATCACACTACTTTTAATTTTCATACATAGCTATTCTACACCATCGAAATGGTAATTTCAACGCCTGCCGTACAATAGAATAGCACAAAAAGCATACCAAATTAAGCCCAAATTAAACTCAAAACAAAAAAAACCCAAACATCTACATCCAGTTCAGTTTTCAATAGGAAAACTAGCTTTAATAAATTTAAACACCATCCAGTCGCTTGCCTGTGGAGGTGGCTTAGGGATGACGAACGTACTGGCCGGTACACGGATTGAATTGAATCAAATAGTTCCACTAGAACTCGCCCCGTTGTCGTCAACTGTCAACAGGAGAGAGGTCTTCTCCTACTAGCACCCTGCCCGGTTGCGGGTTTCCCTCAGGACGATAGTCCCTTTTGTCCTGCGGGTCGATTGCTGGCTAGACTTATAACGTGCCCCGTGACTCCACCGAGCCGGCATCCGTGTTCGGTCGGATTTTAACCGGATTTTCAGTTCGTTATCAATCCCGCCATGTTATTGCACGGAATAACCGCCAATGCCATTCCTCCGACACCGTCAATGACACTGACCGGCAAGCGCGGGACTGGGTGGTCGCGCCCGGTTCGGTTGCGTTGCCAAATAGTTCAACAAAACAATCCCAATCCCATCCGGTTCCGGTTACACGCGAACGGTAACGAGTTGACCAGGGCCGGGCTGCGGGCCCACCGGTGTGGCCCAAACCGGCATCGCACAGGCCCAACATCATCTCGCACCCGGAAGAGCAATCCTGTTTGTGGCTGTTTCAGGGGCGCTTTTGCCGTTGCAGTCGAATGGCACCCCATTCACACACCCATGCTCCTTGTCGTACGCCCGCACGTTCTCTATTTCTTCTTCAGCCTGTTTCCGCCTGCCTGACCATTAATGGCGGCGTGATAGGAGGAGCGCCACAATAAGGGTCTCGGATTACCCGAAGTAGACGATTCGGGGATCGACTGGGCGGAACTGCCGGTGTGAAATGGACTATGTACGAAATGTGGCTCGGTCGGTTTTTCATAAAGTTTAAATTCCCGAAACTTTACCGGATGCCGCTGCCGGGAGCAGAATACCGAGCGGCAGCGAGAATGAGATCGGGCGGCTCCATCGGGAAAGCAACGAGGACCGCCAAACTAGCACACTCACGGTTTCATCCGGACCGCTGGTGCACTTTTTGCGTCCGTTCCTGTCGCTGCTTTTTTGCCGCACACGCGTTTGTTCGAGCAACAAATATTCTTCCATTTCATCGAATAAATAAAACAATAACTAGTTGTTTATTCCGCAGCAAATTGCAGCCCAGTTATCCGTCGGATAAATCGAGGATGCGGATGAGCTTCACTTGCAGTTTCCATTCGCCGCTTCTCTGCCGCTTGCCGTCTGTGTGTACTTATCGTGGTCGCTATTACGGACAATGCACAAGTGAATTTAATTTATTTCCAGCTATTTTCCAACGAGCATTCGAGGTGAAGCAGTCCGAAACGGCAGCTTTGATGTGGGACTGCTATTCTTTTATGGAAGGCAACTTTGGTTCTTCTCTCTGCTGAGCGAAGAACAGCCAATTTTGGTGAATAAAATAATCCACATACTTAACAAGGCAAAATGAGTTCTGAGAAATGGTGGTAGTGGAAATAATTCACAGCATTATAGAAAATGGCTGTCATTAATTAGTTACCGTTCATTCCCAACGCAAACAGATGTTTTCAAAACGCAAAGCCATCCGAATGGGCGGAAGTGTTCCGTGATGCCCATCACGAAATAGAAATACCATTAACTTTGGATCTCGCTCGAATTTCCTTCGCAAGTAAAACATGTTTTGTTACGATCAACTTTCCCCACAGCAACAGCCATTTCGTCAGCGAGCGTCAGTTTCTTTTAACCTTTTCACGAAGGCGACCTTTTCCCTTGCAAAGCCTTGCGGAAAAACGGTCGTCGCTTTTGCCAACAGGGTGAGAAGAAAAAAAACGTGCTTACGAACACTATACACAATACGTACGAACATGCGAGTCAACGTATATGAATCATAAATAATGCAATACATTGCTGAAATAAACTAAACATTATTCATGTTTAAAAGCACCTCGTGAATGGAAGGCAGAACGTACTTTGCCGCTTCACAGCCGGCTCCCACCAGGATTCGGTGAGTTGCAGGAAAACTCTTTCCAACGGCTGTCCCAAAGGCGAAGCCTTGGTTGAGCTTTTCGATTCCGAACACACAAGTGAAACATACAGTACCGCGCGGACGGTTGGCAGACGCAAAAATACTCACACCATGAATAACGTTCACACACTGCTCGGATTGCTAGGCAGAATTATGATTATGCCCAAGACCCGTGTGTGAAATAAATAATTTCTGATGGCTTTTGCACGGTATCTTTCTTTTTTCTTCGCTTAATACACTCGATAATCGCTAATGGCGAGCAAAATGTAGGACAAATGCTTTTATTAATCTTTTCTTCCGATATGCAGGCTAAGCAAAAATCAATTTTGGTGAATAATGATTATTTATTGGGTGATAAATTTGCATACATTGCAAAATAATGATATGTCCTTGATGTTATTTGCCGCCCATTGATGAAATTCGAGTCTATTGATTTTGATTTTTATAATGAACGAAAATCGAACGTTTAACAAAACGGGTCTGATCCAGATGTAGTTTTCTCATTAAAACATTTAAATAATATTGAGTTTGCTCTACAAATCAATTTGGTTTGCTAGGTACTATTTGTTTGCATGTTTATTGGACTACATCATGCATTAAAGTGAGTGAAGTGATTAAAGTGATTTAGAATACAATATTTTACAGCAGTTTTGCTAGCTTAAAGCTGAGTTGTTAGGAGAACAACATTTGTCCTGCCTAGTTTTAATGTAGCCTCTGTAACGCTCACTGGACTGTAACAAAAACACATTTCGCGCCTTCGATGGCTTGTATAAATAAACCCAAAAATCATAGCACCGACATTATTCAACAGCATGCTGCCAAGACTCAACAGCTTGGAAGAAGAAAAACCTTTACATATCTCATCTAAGCTCTACTCCTAACGATACGCTGCATTAAATATTAAATTATACTACCATTGATGCATTGCGCGGAAAAAGGTTTGCAGCCTGTTCAACCAAGGAAGGGTACACAAATAAAATTAATGAATCGATGCGGCATGATGCATTAACCGAAGCAGAAGACGCTCATCGAGGCGAAAACAAAACTAAACCCTTTTGATGTTCTTATTGCAGTATGCATCGGTGACACTGGCACATGATTCAGAAAAGGGTTGAACACACGAGCGAAGATGCATAAAGAAAGTAATATGACTATGATACGTTGCCACACTATGGTATGGCGATGGAGCATTCAATACCACTTTGTACATTGGGTATTGCGTTGAGGTGTTTTTTGTTACGTGAAATATGTTTGCATTTGAAATTATTTATTCTCGGACGTCCTTAAAATAAACTTTCTTTGATACTTTTATAACATGACGCATACGCCATTCTCAGGAATAACAGGCACATCACGTGCCTGAAAAAAGTTACATTACCTACATAGCTTTCCAATTGCACACAAAACGACCTACTTATGCAATCCAAAGATTAAAAAGTACTTTTCTTGATAGCAGACATGAATCACAATCCAACCGAGTACAACATGAATGGAGTTTTAGACAAAGAGTGACAATAGCTCAAACGTTCGTTATCAGGAATTATAAACGCTATAGTTGTCGGAAGTATTGTGGCGATGGAATCCCTGCTGGGACTATGACGATCCAGTGTGATGTTTTGCGAACATGATAAGCTTATCGCTTACAATTGAAGCTAGCTAAAATTTACATGCACAATCACCCCCCAGAGCCAGATTTGTTTCAATGATAAATGACGCTTACCTTTCACTTGTTGCTGAAGCAATCTCGTCCGCACCGCCACCACCAAAAAGATGGTTTCGGCAGTCCGTGGCTGAGTGGCTGGTTTACTGGGATGGTCTTGCTGCTTCTATGCTGGGCCAACTTTGCACTCGATTATCACTTCCGCACATTCCGGGAGTAGCTAGGCGAACTGAAGCCCTAGCATCAACACCATTAAGCACATCAAACACACACGTTCACCGAAGGCAACATTTGCCCTTCGCTGTCGCGTTGGACGTTAGACACTCAATCATAAACACCAACACGTACACTAATACGACTGAATTGAAAACATAGCCAATGATTATTGATAATTATTAGAGCTGCATTTTCACCCCGGGCACCACTTAGAGCAAGTGCTTGAAAAATCTATCGACCTTTCTCCACCTCAATTCGTTAGACGCTGCACTCTAGTGGCACAACGAAGAGCTACCATTTACCGCCAGTTGCCTTCTGCTAGCAAGAAAACGTATTCTCCACACAGATAAGGCCAACGGCTACTTAGTTCGGTTGAGGTGGCGAAGAATCTCAAAGCTACCACAATTCGCATCGACACATAACCTCAATTTGGCTCCGTTGCACCCTCCGTCGGGATGATATTCGTGGAATCGCTCCGTCGGGACGAGTTACTGCTCACTCAGAATAATATCACTGGCAGCGCGGTGAAGCAGGACTGCAAGATGATGCCATCGATCGATCGATAGCAGACGTGTTGGCCTTATATTTCCGACGCAACGACCGACGGGCATGCTTGGAACCGACCCAGATCGGCTATCAGGCTGTCTATCAGCTGTTACTGCGCTCTTACAGTCGAGGATTTATGTAACAGTGATCTGCTGCGCCCGACTACAAACACTTAATGACTTTTTGAAGGTGTAAACTCAAGGATCGCAATTTTCCGTAACAAATCAAATTAAACACCGATACCACCTTGCTAGAATGCACCGGTCTTGAAATTCATCATCGCCGCACGGGAAAAGCCTCGATGAATCACGCTACGGGAAAATTGTACAATCCTTCCAAATGCCGCTGACTGACTAAAGAAAGCTCCTGTTGGGTATAACCATGCCAGCATGCTTGTCGCACTTCTTGCGAAAAGGACATTTGAGTGCGAGCAACAAAGTGATTTCAAGGAGAGCTTTTGCAACTGAGAACAGTAAGAGAAAGATGGAAATGAAAGCACATACGAACAAGTGATAGAACGAGTGAGAATGAAACAAGGAGAGAGAGCATGAGTGGGAAAACGAACCAGATGTGTAGTAGTCGGGAAATACCATCCAAGAGGGGAAAGTTTCCCGGAGCGAAGAACAGACCTATTACTCTTGAAACAGTAAATAACGCCCAGCGGGAAAGCGTGCTTCACATTTGTTGATAGAATACCACGTGGCTTTCGGGTGTGTATTAGTAAAAGCTCCTTTGCCACGTTCCATTCAGATTCGGTATTTCAATGTGCAATGAAAGCATAAATTTAGTTCAAATTTGAAAACTAATATAGACTAATTTATGCCACATATTTCTTTCCTTCATAATCGAATCTGTGCATTACAGTGGTGAGCAATTCTAGCGGCATGATAATTGCATGCTTATTTTATCTCTGCTATTCATCATGCACTATCCATCTTTATCCTCCACCCATAATTCTTTCGCGATAATTATATTTGATCGACAAACTAAATAAGATACACAAGGTGTATTTTGTAAAATATGTCCCTTCAGTGTTTTTATTATTTCCCGTTCAATCCCACCCACCCGTTTGATTTTCATTCTTTTTTCTCGCTCGATTCCGCATTCGTTCTTCATCGCCGTCTGGATTATGATAAATATTTGCTGTGTCAATTAAAATGTGATTCAGAGAACCCGTTACGTAGAACTCGACTTCTATTTTTCATAATTACACTGAACTGTGTATAATCGCTTCGATAGGTGACCAATATGTGCAACGAAACGAAATAGAACTGGAACAATCAACTCTACCGGGTCCTTATGTACTGCCCGCTAACATCCAGAGGATAAATCTCGTCATACGTTCCGTGCCGGATCAGTGAAGAAGCATTTATGCTACAGAATTGAGACATCCGGTAGATCTGGGCTAAGGCGTCCGCTCAAAGCATACGATTTTATCAATTCAACGGAATTGTGTTGAGACTGCAGAATACGCTAACTGTAACTTGGGTATGCATACGAACCAAAAATTGAAGTAGATTAATTCCATTTCTTACTCTGATATGCGACGTTCTAAGACTGTGCCAATGCGTTTCGTTATCGATTATCGCCTGTTGATGCATATGTTGCTAGTAACTGTTATAACGTTTTACGCCTCCTTTTCTTCTGAACAGCGCATGCTAGCTATCGCCTACTCACAGTTGCACTAATAGCGTTTGAATACGATTCCCTATCAAGATCACCCGACCGGTGCACGACGACCTATGGAAGAGTTTGAAAATTGTTTGCATTTAGACAATATTATTGTTGCGCTTCGAAGCGGAACCCTGCTTATATCCGAATCCTAACGACCGTTAACCAACTGATAACTAACCGATGAAAATAGTTAAAATTAAAATACCTCAAATTTAGTTCGCTTGTTTCGTTCTCTCTCTCTCTCGTTTCTCGCGTTGCCTTCAAAAATGTATCGTGAATAAAGATAATAATAATTTAATAAAACTAATAATAACAATAATATTGTTGACAAAAATAATAATAACTACAATAATAATTATTATTATTATACATAATATCTACAATAATAACAATAATAACGATAATAAAAAAATGTTCCGATAATTTTAAAATTCCCGATACCTTGCCTCGACTGGTTTCCTTTTCACTCCCATTCACTTCAACTGCTTTTCTTCTTTAGAAATAATCGTTCCTGTCACTCATTACGATTCCTCATCGGTAAATGGCATTCATCAACGAAACTGTTGCAATTATGGTCGAAGGCAGAATCGTCAGCGAGACTATACTGTTACTTGATGCTACCTAGTATGCGGGATTCTGACGAAGCTGTTACAAATGAATGAAGTATTGAGTAACTAATACACCGACTATGAAGCATCATATCTCGATCAATGTGTCTTGGGGATGACTTCAATTGGGACCGTCACCGTTTCCGGTGATGCCCCACTGACTGCGTTTCTATTTGTTTCGGTTGCTTCCTTCTTGTCATCCTCCGGTCTCAAAGGAACACGTATCTTTAGCTCCTTTCTGCGCGTAGGCGGCGGTTTCGTCGGTGCTCTGGGAATGTCTGGGAGGTTGCAGGATTCCTTTAGATAGTTGTACACCGTTCCCACGCGGTCCAGCAACCGCTTTGAATAGCGATGAGCCGTCCGATCCACCAGCGAGGGAGTCTTGATGCAATCGTCTCCACCGAATTCACACACCTAAAAGCGGAGAAACGACTCAGTTAGCAGCTATAATCGTGTGCCTCAGCGATAGAGTGTTTAGCCTCGTAACACATATGTCAACCCACCCGATAGTGATGCAGTATGGCTGCATCAGCGGGCACGTTTAGAGAGCCCCTACCGGGGCAAAACTCCCAGACGAAGTGGTTCCCAGCCTCAATGACAGCTTCCGGTTTGCAGATGTACTTGGAGCGCTGCTTCTGCGGGTGCAACTTCGATCTTCGGCGGGTTTTCCGTTGGGTGGTTAGCGACGCCCGTAGGTTCGCTTGCGTTCCGAGCCCTTCGTGTACGAGTTCATCGTCGGCGAATTGTAGATAGAAAAATGCATTCTGAAATGAGTAAGCTCCCGTGTTGCGGTTGTTGATTCGCTTCGACAACCAGCTGCCACAGCGGAGCGTAAAAATGTAAAGGAAAGAAAAGCATAATTATCGCCTCCAGGATAGCACAGGGATGCCACTCGAGTGCCGCTTAATGGCGCTTCTTTTCGATACTCTCCAGAGGCGACCGAGTGCACGCTGCTTTCCACTTCGCACACTTACGTGATGAGATCGATCAAAGTGTCATTGTGATGTGGTATGATGAACTCATCCAAGTCAATCAAAGCAACATGTGAGTATCTGCATGTTAAACAAGAACAACAACAACAACAAGAACACACATAAAAGAAATCACTCAACAGGACTTTACACTACCACATGCGGCCCACTTGGTCGCGTGAGGTCAATCAAGGGACCGTGATAGAACGGTGGTTTTCACCACACGCTTTTCCTTCATCGTACGAACCTGTACATGCTCCGATACAAGCAGTCATTGAGCGAAGCAAATAGCCCCTCGGTACGTATCTCCTTTTGCGATCGCATTCGTAAATTCCATGGCAAAATATTTACAGTGATTTTTGGCTTCAATTGTGCAGTATTGTCTTCATTGTATTTGGTAGGCATGTGGTACTGTGCATCGCTGCTTTCGGCAACGGTAGCGACGAAGGATGTGCTGCTGTTGGCAGCCCGCCCAGGGCTGGTGTCCTCGTACGGTGCGATGTGCTGTGGCAGATCGCCATTCACGTAATGCTGCAGAACGCAAGAAGCCTTCGGGCCAATCGTGTGGTTGTAGAATGTAAAGTGACTCACTCCTAGCAAGTTGTTTAATTCAAGAAACTCCAACAGATATAACGCCTAAGGATGGTAAAACAAAAATGCGTGGAGCGATTACGATTATACGATGCAAAACGATCGTCGGTTTGCTTTACCTGATCGTAGTTAAAATGTAACGGTTTCACACACACTCCGATGCTGTTCGGTATGTTGCTGAATGTTCGATTGTTGAAATCAGGATCCTGAATTGCGAAAAATATGTGAAATAATAAGTTTAGAATTTATTTTATATATTACTTTATATTACTCCTGTCTTATTTTATAACATGTACTATACAACATATCGATATGAGAGTCTTATTCAACACAAAAAAAAACTTCTCAGCTACCAAAATGAAAAACAAAAAAACGTTTCAAACAATGTACATCCTTATCCCATTTATTGAACACTCACGTTGTCCGTGTTTCGCAGCATAAGAACATTTCCCGGGGCCGCTCTGATTTTGCTAACCACACTCACGGCGTGCGGGATCTCCGGATACGGGCCCCTTATAGGGCACAAAATAAAACAAGCGCTGTACTTCAGGTTCCAGTTCTCGCGGATGATCTATTCGGGTGAAGAAAAACGGAAAAATTCATGCATCCATACTCGACAAACTTTCCACCGCCAAGGTCTCTAATGCGGTGGAATCGTTCCTTTCCTACCTTCACGCGGGCCATCACCGACGCGGATCGATATTTCGTACTGTTCACCCCGGTTTGATACCAGAACCGGCACCACACTTTTTCCGGACCTCGCGTTTTGGTGGCACCGATAACACGCACCAGCTTGCCATCGCGCCGATCGTAGTAGGCGGAAAAGACGAAAAACTTGTACCTGTGAAAAAGGAACGATGGTGAGAACCATGGCACGTTGGCGTATGGGACAAAGCCAGAGAATGGTCTATCGCTGGTTTATCACTGAACGCATTCTAACACGACGCTATTACCTGGTGCCGTTAACTATCTCCCAGGAGCCGTCGGTTGGCTTAATGTCGGCCGGGAAGCGTGGCAGCGTTTGCTCGATCTTCGAGGGCAACATTTGGCCCCAGGGCACCACCGGGGGATTCCGCGGTTCGGTCGAATCTGTTTGCACGGATATGCCAATAGAGTGTTTCAGATCTTCAAAGTTGATAGAAAAAAGTACACCAAGTTCACATACGGGAGTAACTACGTAACTATTATACGGGGATACCGTCTAGCGTTTAGCGGATGAGCTGAGGCGTAAAGCAACTTGACGAGGATGCTCGAGGGGTCTACGGATATGGACACTTTTTTTATTTTTAAAGATTCAAATGCTGACTAAAGGAACCACATTGTGGAAGGGTACACCTTGCCATGTGGGTGCTACGGTGGAAGTCTATAAAAATTAGACATTCAGGAGCTACCGAAACGAAAAAAAGGACACATAGAACAATCTCCCAAGCTCGGTACCGCGCGAAAGCAAAAGAAAACGCGTACGGTAAGCGTCACGCCGTACCTTTTTGATTTTTCAGAATATTCTTCACCACTGCGTTACCGTACTTGGTCTCCCGCACGAAGATCCCCGTATCGTCCAGATAGTCATCCTGTGAAGTAATCGCGTTTCAACCGACCAAAGAGGTTAGTGTCGATTGTGGACGGATGCAAGCCAACCAGGCGTCTTTTTAGGCGCAGGCAGGAATAATTTAACTTCTGCTTACCTTAACGTCGTCGTAGTCTGGCACGGACTCACCGAATCGGCCCCCGTTGCTGCCGTGTCGCACAATGATGCTACCGGCCCGGCCCCGGTCGTCAATCATCAGCACCTCGGTCAGGATGATCAACCCGAAGACGGCAAAGAATGCTACGACTATGAGGAAGCTCATGCCCGCTCGCTCCCGAGCCCCCCAGGACGTCTTCTTCATACGCTTCGTTCGCGACGACATCGCTGCAATCCCCAGCCCAGCCCAAGGACTACTCGGAGACGTGCCACTGTCGACGAATCGCTCGCCGGCGGGATGCGCGAACAGGCTCCGAAGGATCCCGGACAGGCTCAATCAATGGCGGCGAGTGGTAGGGCTCTCTGGATGGCTTGGAACTGCTGGCTGCATGTGGATGCGCACCCTCATGCGTCCACGGGTACGCGTGCGATGGAACAGGAACGGGAAAGGCGTGGAACACGGGGCACTCGTTAACAGTGCCGGCAGAGACGTTTGGTGTTCCGGTGTGCACTTATCCTTTCAGCACTGTAGTCCGCTTCCATCTGCTTTGCGGCATTGTGGTTGACATCTAGGTGGCCCACGTCTTACGCCGGAGGACCGTGTGCCGTGCTGCGGGAAAGGCAAGGAATCCGTCCATACATATGTATTAGCGAAGGCTACGCAGAACTCACGAGCCTGCCATGGCTCAGGCCCGAACCGTCGGGCACACTCGAGTCGGCAGTGTTTGCAAGACTTGCAGCAAGATAATGCTCGGCGCAAATAATGGACATGCACAAGGACAAGCACACCGGGCCGGGTGGGTGGATGGGCCGTCCGTTGCAGCCTGTTGGCGCAATGTGATAATATTAATAATAGAGCGGAAAAGGGCTCCTGATACGTGGAAGACGCTCGTAAAAGCATCGTCGTTGTGCGGGACGACTTTATAATCAGCCCCGACACGGGTGCGTAGAAAGCCGAGGGAAAAGTTGAACTCAAATGATCACTCAATGTATATATGACGAAGGTTGAGTATCATAACTAGCATATTGTGTGGTCATTAGCTGAGCTGGCTTTAGCAAGATTGTTCTCTTATTTTGTCATACATGTATATATTTTTGTCGCGCTTCGTGTGTACGAGTAAGTGACAATATTTACACAAAATACGAGAAGGAATTTAAACTATCGTCGTTTCAGAACCATATTTACCCTTTTACCTTTAAAGTTGCTCATCTACGTACGACAAAAGATGTATAAATATTTACCTCGAGCAAACCTCGCAGCTTTTGCAAGATAATGCTGGTTGGCAAACGCAGGTCTGCTCGGAAACACCATTCCTGTGCAGATAATCGATGATCAAACTTTGGAGCTCATTTCACTAGGGTCAATTTATGGTATTTATGGTAACCCCATGTTATCCGTTAAACCACAAAACCACCACAACCGCCTTCCCCGAGTGCGTCGAGAAATGATGATTTCCTGCATGAGTTCCGGTGTTCCGCCCGAACCACCGGGTGGGCTTGGCCTGACGTGGGCCGTTTCATCTGACACTTATCAATAAAGTATCTAACATATTACCGTCCATGCTAAGCATCGTTAACATCGGCAGTAGCAAGCGGTTTCCAAACGCCAATAATGATCGCTTGCCTCGGTGAGATGCGGTAGCTCCGTCGAACTTTCTGTCGTATGTTCCATTAAAGCAAAAAAAAAGGTTCAACCCGCGACAAGGGATCAAAAACTTTCCCAGAAAATACTGAGGAGTGGGTGTGCTTTTGCCAACATTCATAGAACAGCAGACAATGAGATAGGAGTGAACCGCTCTTTCGACTCATTTTCATGCATCCTCTTGAGCTTGATGCTAGAAGCAATTATGTTTTGCCACGAGAAAATGTAGGTCACGGTGTGTTGTTTTACTTTTCGGTTTTATCTTCTTCTTCTTTAGCCTTGACCGTTCTCCGAACCCAGACCAATGCCTAACTGTTGCCAACGAAAGGACAACATTTTCGCTGGAAACACAACATTCTCAAGTACCTATATCGTTGCTGGTAGACTTTAATTTCATTGTTTTTCCCGTCCAGTTACACGCGGCTACGAAACTACGCCGTCGTTTAGATAATAATCATGTGATGCATTTTTAATGGTATCGATGGGTTTCTATCGGGCGGCAAATTGCTGCTCACGGAAGTTGAGTGAGCCAACGAACGCTCGGTATGGCATTGGAATGTCAATCCAGGCGCAGTGCCGGTTATGAAACAAGAGACTAGCGTAGTGATATCCTTGCACGAGAAAACTGCTACTTACTGTATCCACGGCGTTTTACGAACGATTCACGTAATCAGGGAAAATACTAACACCATCACCCACTGCTTCAAATAAAAAATATGTTTCAACCGTTTTTATTCACTTTTTGCACTTTTTTCCACCATTTGCGAAAAGCTGTGGCTAGGTTTCGTTTTTTACTCGACAGGCTGAGTATATCAATGTCGCTTACACGATGAGGCACAGAATCTGGAATACATTTCTAATTTCCCACGGGCTGTTGTAGCTCACGCAACTGCACAATCTGCGAACGAGGACAATTGCTTTCTAGGAGCTTTAAGTATGATTTTGTCACTAGACGAAACATCCTTATGGACAAGCAACCAGCACTAGACGGCCATATTTAGTGGCAAAGTATCCTGGCATTGTTTTGACGAGCACCAGCGCGAAAGCTAGAATACTGACACCGACCGACGAAAGAAAACTAGTACTGTGAACGACGCCGCAACCGACAGTGTGAGGCGAGCGGAACGCATGTTGGTGTGTGACATAACAAGGAAACGCAACCACGCACCTACACCAATACGAGCGGCCCCCACAAGCGCGAAGGATTTTCAAAGGGATGAGCTGACGATCGCAGAGTGACACGGGAAAACTGGTTTTTACAACTCTCACTTCAGTTCGCTTAGCACCATCGAAGCGTTAGATTTTGAGTCGCTCCTGCGAATCCTTTTTTCTCAAAATCGTTGGATGAATAATACCAACACGTGCTATTCGTCATTGTGGGCAGACGGTAGCTGTGTTGATCTGTTTATATTATACTGCGCATGTGCTCCATTCGATTGCCGTATCGATTACCAACACATTTGCAACAGCTTGACGCATCCTAAATTTTCACCGTTTTCCTTCACTGTCAATGTTTCGAACAAATGTTCAAATATTTAAATTCAAGTATTTTTGTAACCATTTCTTAGTAGCGAAGACGAAATTCCTATACAACGTGATTTTTGCAGAAAACAATCTAATGCTATCTGATAGAACTACGCACAATTGTAGCTTTATACGAATGAGCGATATCGACCTTGTGGTCCTTACAAGCACAAAATCAAATTATTGATAAATAGGATAATTGACCTTATATAGGATAACTGATCCTTATATCTATCCATAAGCATAAATTTCTCACATCCATTTATGATAGATATCACAGATAACGAGTAAATAAATAATAAAATATACCTCGTATATTTTTACATCATCATCATATAAAATGAATTAAAAAGTATTGGAGATTAATCATTATGTGTGTAACCTGAGGATATAAAACACACATACGATGTAGTTTATTCTTATGCACAATGATTTAAATTTATGTTCCACCGGTACTCAATATGCAGGTCTAAAATAAAAGTGCCATCGGTGCACTCACTCATCGGTTCACCCAGTTCAAAATGAACTCCTATGAAGCTGGATGAATGTACTAAAGCTGTTGTACTAATAATGGTTAGCGGATGAGAGTCCGGCAAGTGAAATAAATGGCAAGAAACGAATATGACATCAGGCACATTGGAATAAAATCACTGTTTTTTTTTTTCAAATAATAACTAATATCATAATGTTATTGAATTTTATTTGGAAAATTACACATTTATTTCATCTGGTTTATGAATATTACAACGTCAAATAAAGTTAACAAAGGACAAAAGGCAAAGATCAAAGCTAAATTTAAACTATGGAAAACAGCATTGAGAAAATAGCTTTGATCAAAGAGAAGAATGTAGGAGATTGCCAGAATTGGAATTGTATTTTGGAACCTAATTTTCAAATACAGTGAAAGAAACTTTTTGTTTTAAATCATACTTGAGAAACATCAAAAGCAATAGCAAATATTATTTCATCAGATTTTTGTTTATTTAACGAGTTTTTTTGTTGTTCTTATTTATTTTTCAATTAAAAAAATGAGGTTAGAGTTTTTGTTCATCAAACATTGCTAGTACATTTCATCCAAAACAAGCTATAATAATAGAAACAGAATCATTACTATACAAGACGTTACACAAGGTACAACATATATTTTTGAGTGTTTAATTAACTTAATAAAATGGTTTATTCATAGATTACCACCATATAAAGATTACCACTAGCAATGCGCCTAGCCTGCTTGCCAAGGCGACATAAAACATCGCTTTGCTTTATCGTAATTCAAATGTTATCTTATCATACTAAATCGTACGCTCTAGACCAAATCATTGATAAACTGTTCAATGACAAACACTAACCTCATTGATTCCGAATGTTTGCTCGCATTCATACACCGTTTCCAATTCAACATGGATAAATATGAAGAAAATCTGTTGCGATTAAACAAAAAAATCCGTGATTTGATTGCCCAACTAGACACGCGTGGGTACCAGATGTAATTCAAGTAGAAACCTGTGAAAATATCGCCCTGCTTTTGTGTTTGTAGTGGAAACCAAAAATCGTAAGCTCCAACTTGAGAATCACGTGCTGGTGGAGGATGTAGCTCATTTCCGGGCGCAGTATGCACGGGCCGAGGAGGAACGGATGCGGTGCAAGACGGTGCTAGAAAAGGAAATAGTTAACAACGCTCAACAGTTCGAGGCACAGGCATTGCTGAAGAAACGTTACAATGAACTTATTCAGGAGTACGTTGCTCAAAATCAGAAACTTAAATCATTTGAACAAAACGCCAACACGAAAAAGTCGAGATTGCAGAGAAAACAAGTGCGAGTGGAAATTGTCGGTAAAGACGAACAGTGCACTGCACAGTGGCACATTAAAATAGTTTAACGGATCATATGGTTTCAATTTCATGTGTTTTCAGGCAAGCTTTCTGATGGAAGCAACATTAAGCCAGCAGAAGATAAAATGGCTACCCTTGAAAATCGATGCAGTGTTTTGGAAAAGCAGCTACGCAAAGCATATTCCACGATCGATGATTTAGAATTTGAACTAGAGTCGGTAATGTATTATGGAATAACATGAAATTAAAAAGAAAACACATGAAATAGCCAAATAATTTGTCTATAGATCGATCATTTGGAAAACACTAACGATCGTTTGGAGCAACAGAATAGAGATTTAACAGCCCAGTTGAACCAATACCGCAGCCTTCCTCTCTCACCGGGTGATGTTGACTCCATGACCTCCCCATTACGCCAGGTATCATTGCTCTTGATCGTTATGTTCAGTTGTTATCATTATCATTAATATAATTTTTTGTCGGTTACAAGCTAAGCCACCCTTTTGAGAGTCCCCAATCTGCCCAACAAATCACGCTACAGGAAGGATCAGAGGTAAGCTTGATAAACTTAACTCCATTCGCCAATTCGTCTACCTGACCCACATGAGGGTTGGGCTACACCCATGTGGGTCACAACAAACAATTTACTGTGCCCACGGCGTTCACAATCACGCCTGGGAAGGACACCTAAAATATGACCCCGATCGATTCATTAACTGGCAGCCCGTCACTCTTTTCTGAAATGGTCGGCCTGCAACTAAGGGTATGCAAAAACGTGCTGCCTTGATATGCTTCCAGGCCAAATTTCTTAGACCGTGATTTGCGCGTTGCCAAATTTCGGCAAACCGACGTCCCTATTGGACTCACTTAGCCAAAGTGGATGCCGGTGCTGCGCTTTATCGGCACTTAAATGAATTGATCCAATTTTTCACTGTAAACGATAACAACAAAAAATCAGACGCCCAGCGCCGGCCGCGGCGGGTATCCAACCGAACAAGCCAGCCATATCAAGGCTATGAACGAAATGTTCAACGGAATAAAGAAAGGAATCGGAGAATAACGTGGAACGTGCAAAAACGTTACATTTAAACGCGAAATAAACTACATTTCGCAGCAGGAGCAACAAAAAATGAACGAAATATCAGCACCGGCACAATAAACTACTGACAGATAGGTGCTCCCGGTGGGTAAATAGTTCGCAAAATGACTTTGCCGAAGGGATCGTACACCATTCACACTAGAGCTCACGACTGCAAGCAATACTACAGCTTTGGATATTCAATAAGGACGAAGCACTTTTCACCCACACCGTCGTGATTGTGGAGCTTACAGATATGGTACGATCGATTAATGATAAATTATGTACTACATGTAAAATAATCATGAAGTAATTATGTGAACAAGTCAGGTTCTGGCAACAAAATGACACGTACTAGTATTTACCCTAGAATTAACCCAAAACGATCGATCATTTCCAAACACTTTTCGATCCTTCTTTTGGCTGCACTCAGCGTGATCGCCCGGGTGCGGTAGGGAAATGAACCAATTAAGCAGAGCTCGGCAATAATCATTCACCATCATCGAGCATTCGCCCAATCTTTACCGATTCGAACCATTCGCTGCAGGCGGTATGCATGTGGGAGATAGCTGACCTCTTTCAGAGACTGTGGCACGTTGGTGCCTTGGGTCTACAGTACAACCGACTCCCGAACCAATCACATTGCGCACTGCCTATACGTCGGTCGGTTTTCACGGTCGAGGACTTGAATGAATTTCTTGCCGATTTTGGCGTTACATCACACCCAGCACGTTTCAGGTTAACCCGATGAGTAGAAGAGTGAAAGCTCGACGTGTCAGTTGCCTCTGCACAGCTGCTCGTGGTAAGCTAAAAAGTACCAAAAGAAGGGAGGTCAAGCTGGACGATCGATTTGCAAGTATTTACTATCACCACGCCATGCCATTGCTACAATATTTTAGCGTTCATTGTAAGTTTCAACCTATTTCGATTTTGAAGCATGTGAATTTTTGCCATTAGTGTGACGATCTATAACTTAACAAACAAATGCGTCAATAACTTAGTATTATAAAGTTATTTATTTGAGGCAACTATTTTGTATCACCACATCGCTTAGACGCTTCGGTTAAACGCTCATCGACTTGGATCCATTCACCAGTGTGATCCGTTATGTAATTCTTATGACTTTATGTGGATCGACAAAACACGCACAAAACACCATATAATGTGCTTAGTGCTCAGGAAGTGAGCATAAAGTCAAGTTCGAGGCTTCGCGAATTCATTATCTTCTTCAGTTGATTGCCTTCCGTCAGTCTTCTCTTGACTTTGATCTTCGGCCGAATTGGGACAGTAACGGGGACTGGTTTTGGGTGTATAAAAAAATCTCATCATCATGACACTGAAGATGATTCAGAAATGAGAGACCGGTTTGCAGTGATAGTTGAATATTTGTCGATCATATTTGTCAATCGTTTTAGTATTTCAAAATTAGGTATGTTTTCTACACTGTTTAAGTAATTAACTATTTCATGTATCTACGCCACAGGTGCCGCTAGATGATAAAAAACCAAATTGATCTGAAACAAGGAACACAATGCCGCTATAAGTAGAACAAAAGCACAACAAAACATGAGGAAACAACAACATATTTATTTACTATATTATGCTTGGCTTATGACAAAGCTCACAGTCGAGACGATCATCAAATGTAAGCAAAAGCGTACAATACTTTCGCACATTATGTTGATTTCAAAATAATTAATTATATCAAGATACGAATAATAAAGTTACGCTATGGCGGCATTAAACGATGTCAATGACTCACGATCGATCGACAAGTGTCCAACGGCTGCCGATAAAGTAACACATGCGACAATGTCACAAATCATCACGAGCGGCAATATTATATAACGCAACAGTACAAGGTCATTCCTCTGGTGAAATTGCATGCAACTTGGAGCTCCGTGCGAAAATCGGTCGCCTGCCTAGCCTACGAGAGAAGGCGACAATTTTAAAACGCAATGGTAGATCAAGATTGATCGGCTTTCTTCATTGCGGAATAGTAACGCACTGTCGCGTGATGCCAATCAAGCTAAGTTGTGAGAGGTTGAATGGAGCAACACGAGCGACGCCAACCTAGAGGAGGGTGAACCAAAAGACAGAGGATGAAGTAAAATTTATAAAAATTGAAGAACGCATTTCCCGCTCTCCTTCGCGATTGCCGTTTCACTAGGCATCTTTGAAGCTGAACGTTGCATAATGCGAACGCGTTCAACATCCATTGGACTGCTTTTTTTTAACGATACATCGTGTGCAGCGACCACCTGGAAACGACGGACCAATCAATGCAACTGCTTGATCATTTGTTTACTTAACATGCCGTCTCAAATAGGCTGCTATGAGGATTGGAACTGCTATGCGCTGATCGCAAAATACAGAGAGTGAAAGAGAAATTAGGGACAATACATTGTAATACATTAAGTTAACGTATTAGAATACAATTCAAACGACAAATATTTGCTATGATTGGAACAATAAATTGTATTAAGTTATAATTAAAAGTAGAACAAAAACTATTAAACTTTTACAAATAGTGAAACCCAAGTAAATAATTTATTCATAGGATTATTTATATGACACACTGTTATAATGTTGATTTATGAGCTCATGGTCATGAATCTAGCAGACCGAAGCGATTCATTTTTTCTCCATGCTTATGCCTACTTAGGTATTTCTGCACAATGCAAACTCCAACGTATAGATATTGCCTTGTCTGATTGATTGCTTTGCCCTACAATGATTGGGTGTGACTGGTTTGATTGAGATATTTGGCTGATCATTACAAAAAATATTTTTGGCTAGACTATGATAAATCATCGTATTCTAGGGATTGATGGTAAAAATGTTGGAAATAATGCAATCACAAAGCCACGATCGCTTTAAATCCCCCTCAAAACACAAGCTGTGTAATATGATTGGCATGACTAAGAATATTTATACAAAAGTAGTACAGCATAGATCACCTATGCGATACCTTGTGGGTAATAAAAGCACTCCATCTTCGAGTATAGTTCAAGGTTCGCCGTGTATTAGGAAATGTATCACCAAAAAGATCTCCACCATCTCTACCAAACTAGCATACCCTCAAGTGTCCTTCAGCCGAACGATTGTGCTATGATGTAGGTTCTCGAGTGCATGTTTCCAACAAATGGGTATCATTAGCCTTACGCTGATCGGGCATTGAAACCCTTTCGGGACGTGACACGGAATTCCGCCCATTGATCCATCTTCCATTGATCGCGCACTAATTGATAAACGCTCAAAATCATCGGAAAGACGGGCGGGATCCCCAACATGTCAATGAGTGCCCTTGCTCGAAGATTAATTAGTGCATGCGTAGACGTGAAACGCCTTTCGTCTATCCTTCGGCCACGTGAGCCCAAAGGGTGTCACAGAAGGAAAGGTCCACCTGAACTTGAACCAAACCCAGCCATCGAAGCTAGCAGACGTAGGTACTCATTAATTATCTTCAGCTACCCCGAAGCAACCAACGGATATGGACCGGACGGACATCTGCGGTCAGCATTAGACCGTTGATCCGATACGAACACCTCGCCGTAGGCAACGGCAATGGGCTGCCGTTCCAGGGGTCGTTCCGAATGTTTGAAGTTTACCCAATCCCCTCAAAATTGAAACATTCGACAGAAAATCGCTCTCCCGCGCGGGGTTTGACCGCCAAAAAGTTATTCCAAGCGCACGGGTGTCTTATGGATCATCGTCCCTACTCCGCGAGTGCGCACCATTAGCAGCGGATGCTAATCCGGAGCACCGAGCGGTGTGGCGCTATGAACCTCCCAGCTGCAAAAAGGTGTGGTTTACGCCCGGAATAATGATCTCATCGGCCTGGCTTCAGATCCCCTTCTCCAAGTGGCACACCGAGTCAGGGGTTCACCTGCCACGCACACCCGTAGTGATCCAAGTGAACGAGTGGGACAAGACGATGCCGCCACAGTCACCGCGTTGTGACACATTTCACCAAAAATTAGTGCAAGCCCCGGTGCGATCGAGACGGAATAGGTTCGCGGCGTACAAGGGCCTTTTTACCCCCAACGAACCTGCGACCATAAACTCCGTCGGTCCCTTGGACTAATCTGTAGCAGTTTGCTGAAATCAGTATATAAAGTGAGTGTTGACCCGAGAATTAGCACAGTTTACCAAAGCCTTCGAGACGGCTACGATCGGTGTTTAGTGTTCCGAAGGGTCCTGCAAGGAAGCATACCAGATTTTCAGCCGTGATGGCTTTCAAAGTGCGTAACCTTACAAGTGCTACCATTCCGGTGCTGTGTGCTAACTAGTGCGTGAGCGAACATTGGCAAGTTCTAATTTGTTCTATTGGTTTCTACATTCGCAGAGCATCGCCCTGTTTGCGCTTATCGCTGTGGCCAGCGCCCAGCATTACCATCAGTACCAGCAACCCCAGTACCACCACCAGCCGGAATATCAGCACTACCAGCCACAACAGGTGGTTTACAAGCAGCCCGCTCTGGTCAAGACTGTCCAGCCTGCCCTGGTCAAGACCGTGCAGCCTGCCCTGGTCAAGACCGTGAAACACGTCGAGTATCCTGATGCCCCGGCCGAGTACCAGTTCGCTTACGATGTGCACGATGACCATACTGGTGACGTCAAGAGCCAGCAGGAGGAACGCCACGGAGATGTCGTCAAGGGACAGTACACCCTGATCGATGCCGATGGATACCGCCGTATTGTGGACTACACCGCTGACGACCATAACGGATTCAACGCCGTTGTCCGCCGTGAACCTGTTGAGGGCCACAAAGTCGTGAAAACGCTTGCTCCTGTTGCTAAGCTGGTCGCTCCGGTGGCTAAGGTCTACGCTGCCCCGACCGTCACGAAGGTGTTCGCTCCACAGCCTGTCCACTATCAGCAGCCTGTCCATTATCAGCAGCCCGCTCAGCAGTACTACCAGGCTCCGGCCAAGGTATACGCCGCTCCTGTGGCTAAGGTAGCACTTCCTGCCGTCGCTAAGGTTGCCCTTCCGGTCGCTAAGGTTCCGGTTGCGTACGCTCCGCACCATGATGCCGTCAACCACGTGCAGTTCCACGGACCGTCCAGCAACTACCATTACTAAGCGATCTGCCAGAGCCAAACACGTGAGTGTGCAGATGCTCCTAGTACGGAACCGACCTTTATGAAGCGAATCGATTGAATGGCTGTTACGTTAACTAATTGTAAATAGACGACATAGGTGTGTACATAAAGTGCTATCGTTTGATGAAAGCGATGCTGCTACAATAAATGTCAAAATCAACTTATTTTTACTCTTTCGCATGGGTGAGGTGACTATGTGATCCGATATGTGTAGGACTCTAAAAAAAGCGCAAAATGTTCGAACATGTCGTGGGAAAATATTGAGAACAATGTGCATTTGAACAGTGCGAATATATACGAATGGCATGATTAAATAATAAGACGATAACACTCAAGCTATAATCTTTATTTTTCGTAACAAAAACTAAATTTTATCAACCTACCAGTAGCTCATAAATATGTTTCATTGATAAATACGGTTTTTATAATTTTTTCTTGATCCAAGCATAGATCACCAAACGCTCCAGTACGACGAACCGATAAAAAATTTGCGCTACTTTAAATAGAGTGATAGAGCCTTAAATCATTTTGCACTGGATGTCAAAGGTGAACTCCTCCGCGATGTGCGAAAATAAGTGAGGGAGGAATATTGAACTCTCCCAGCAGATTGCAGATGGGATTCCCGTACATCACACCTCTTGAAATATCGCCCATATAAATGGCAACGAATTTGCCTTATATTGTGCAAATATGATGTATTTTACTCTTTATGTCTGATAAAATAGTAGTTTCTTCCCTTACAGTGCTTAGCAAACACAATAATACATATAATGTATAAAAAATATTTTGCTCAATGCAAACGACAGCGTGAAGTTGCAGTAAAAATGGTTGAATGAAAAGATTGACCAACTAGTGAGATATTACCAAATTCATTGCTACCATAACTATGTCTTATGGAAGGGAAGGTGGATGAGATCTCCTAATAATTTTATCGAACCTTATTCGAAACATCAAACAACATTTAATATAAGCGCTTTTTCTTCCGTTTGGTGGCAAAGAATAATAAATAAGCTAATTAGCCAGATGAGAAGATTTTCAAAAGGCACAGTTATTTTGAAGAACATCGATGCAGAAATATCAATTTAACGGAAGGGTTTGATGAGAAAAATAGCTTCGGAATCGGCGAAGGATAAGTTGTGGTAAAAATAGAACAAGGAAAAATAGAGTGAGTTAGTTTAGGGGTTGAAAAGCCAACTTCGGAAAGGATAGAGTGCCAGTAAATTGAATATAGTACGATATGCAAAGTAATTTGACCTGATAAGAAAGACAAAAACTGAGTGTAGTTAAATGAAATGGGATAAATAGATCAATCAAATCAATTACTTTGTATTTAGAACAGCACATTTCAGCTAGACTGTGCTGCGTATATTTTTAAAGTATGCAATGGTAAAAATAACAATTTGATAACCGAATTGATTCCATGCATTGAAATACGAGCATGCATTACTACATACGAGCGCAGCATCGAAGCATTTTGCACTTTACAACAAGTATCGCTGAGCCACTTGTGCCAGTAGAAAGTTAATTCTTTAAACGTTAAACGTTTGAGTGTGTACATTTGATATTTTATTTACATCGTATTGGCATTACAATTGTTCTAATGTGGATGGAAGATGGGACAGCATGAGATGAGAGGAAAATGAAAATGGACGGTTGGCTTGTTATAGGCTGCTCCGTGGAAAGAATCTTATAGTAATCGAACCACTTAGTAGTGCTGATCGTAGTGGGGCTGGTGGCTGTAGTGCACCTGAGGAGCGATAACCTTGGCAATCGGGGCGGTGTACACCTTGGCGACCGGAAGAGGAGCAATCACCTTCGCAACTGGGGCGATCGTCTTGACGATCTTGTGTCCCTCCAGAGGCTCACGGCGGACGACGGCGTTGAATCCGTTGTGCTCATCGGCGGTGTAGTCGACGACGCGACGATGACCATCGGCATCGATTAGGGTGTACTGTCCCTTGACATCATCTCCGTGACGTTCCTCCTGTTGGCTCTTGATGTCTCCGGTATGCTCATCATGGACGGAGTACTGGAACTGGTACTCGGCCGGGGCTTCTGGGTACTCGACGTGCTTCACGGTCTTGACCAGAGCAGGCTGTACGGTCTTGATCAAAGCAGGCTGAATGGTCTTGACGACGGCCGGCTCATGGTGGTACTGGTGGTACTGTGGCTGATAATGATGCGGATCGTAATGCTGGGCACTTGCAACGGCAAGCAGAGCAACGACGGCCAAGAACTGTGATGAAGAAATGCAACAAATTGTAAGATTCGCGTATGCATGTATACTTTCACTGTACTGTTCGGTTGGATCGGCGTTTTGCTCATACCTTGAATGCCATTTTCGATCGCGGTTTGGGTGTTGATTTGCTGTTTGGTCGTGTCTTGCTGAAGGCGCTGAATGAACTGATGCCGATTTGATGCTAAAATTCGCTATTTATATCCGATGGGATCGGGTCCCCGAAACAGTTGAACTATCAACCCTGGGTGATCGGTTGCAGGTCGTGCGGCTTGTCAGTATTGCTCCATGGCATGTTCTTGCTTTGCCACTTCCAATCATTCGAGCGGGGATAGTATTCGCGATGGCTTTTTTGCCACCATTGATTATCTCTCATGCCTTTTTTTTCATATCCATCGAGTTCCCTCCTTACATTCCATTCGCCCAGACGGTTGGTTTTTGGCAGTACATGCAAAATATGATTTTTATTATTTTTTCCCGTTCCCTCCACGCTCTTCGCGAAATCACTCTCATACCGCTGGGGGGCATGATTCAGATGTTGCAAAAATCTGTCTCCCTTCCCTAGCCGAGGCACGCCGTTCCGAGCCGACAGTGAGCTGCGGGTCAGGCAAACGGATCGGATCAGAGCCCATGCAGTAGTCTGTCACTCATATCAACCTGATGAACGTCGACCGTCGTAGGACGGCCACCGCAATCTATCAAATAGGCTTTCTGCGAAGTAGTAGCGTTTTTTTTTATTTCCAAAAAAAGAAACATATGTTTCAGCGAATCAATCTGGTGGGGCATTTTGAAGATGCATTAGAAACCATACGCTTCTACCTAGTGAACCGGCGATGGGGAACTATTTCTCGGGAATTCACTGCAGGGCTGACAAATGAGCTTTAAAATAAGAAACCCTTGAATGTTTGCCAAAGGGTTAATACAATGCCTTCGAGCATTAGAGATTCGACGGGTTACTATGTGAGCGAACCTCTTTTTCAGTTTGTTTCGGTGATGCTGCTCGAAGCATTCGGATCGTGCCCACCATGACCTTAACATTCGATCCTTCGACAAAATTTCCCACGGCTTCGGTTAGTTTAAATTTTACAATGAATACCAAACATGGTGGTGAGATGCACGTAAATTAAGATAAAATCCCCTTTACTTTTTACAAAATGCAAAGTATCTGTTTGTAGGAAAGTATTCTATTTATTGAAAGCCATAAGCTAAAAAATACCAATCTAATGTATACTAAAGCTTTAGAAACCATATAATGTATTATAATGCATATCATATTATGAGCTATTTACTCTTGTACGTGTGAATTACATTACAACAACGTGATATCAAATGCATCAATTTGATATTTACCTACTCTTACCCTTTTGAATATTTTATGTGGTTGGCGTGAATTTGCTTTTTCTTATATTTCATGCTCAGTAAAGTTTATCCATTTAGCTTCAAGCATTGTCCAAAACTACATCTTCATTAAGCACTGAAGCATCTGAATATTTTACTGAGATTACGGCATGTTTGTTTTTTTTTTTCAATTTCTAACTCTCAGCAAGGTCCATCCAACCCCTATCCAAAGCTATATCTTCATTAAGCGCATGTTACTGACCTTCACGCATTGCTCTTTGTAAATTTCCAGGAAAAGCTGAATAGTGCCACTCCCTTCGGCGCACGGGAAGGTGCAGTGATGAAAAGACTGTCGTTTTCATTTTCATTCCATTGACATACATATTCCTTATATGTAAGTACCTACGAGCCGATTCATATACGAAATGTGTCTGTTGCCCCGATGCTGTTCCTGTTGCACCGTTCTCTTCTCTTTCTCCTGCTGCTCAGCAAAGCGACGGCATCATTCCCAACAAAAAACTCGTTCGTCAGCTGCCTGTATCCCATGGTCTCGATCGAACGATTTTGGATCAAGAGTATCGTGTTTCGATTATATAACAACCATTTCGTCTACTTTCAAGGTTGCTTTTTTTGCTCGCCCCGTTTCCACAAGATCCAGAAGAGTTCGCCAGCCATTACTACCGCGAGGTGATTGCGATCTTTTCCCCCCAGGGGAAGGCATGCACTTGAGAAAGAGAGTAAATGAGAGTGCTGTTTTCACTGGCGCACAGGCGGAATTTGTGGCCACTGTAGCCCATGTTCCAGATCGTACCACGATCGTACCAGTCTCCTCAAAGCAGAGACGCGAATGTGACCTGGAGCATATTTTTTTTTTGGCTCACATTCGTCCCCTCCCTGTTTTGGAGCGACCCAGTCTGCTGTGAGGGCAAACCAGCATACTTCATGGCGATTCCGTGTGACGGCCTGGCAAAGCGGTTCATAATGATCCTACGCTGCAGGCCCTTTCGGCGTCGAGGGAGCCGACCCCCACGATTGTGTGTAGCCGGTGCTGAGACGTTATACTTTTACCGAAAATTTTAACCTCCTACGGCTTGCGGCCCGCGGGCAAAACGGGGCCATTTAAGAGCGACATATTTTTGGCAATGGGCTGAGCCATGGAAAACCTGTTTGCAAACGTTTGGAGGTTATGGGGGGTTGTTTTTTTTTTTTTTTGCATCACAACTTTGCTCGGGAGGTCGGGAGACTGGAGTGTACTTGACAAGTTCACCACTTGACATGTAAGCTTTCTTTGGCGCTGTTATTATTTGCGCATTCGTACTGAAATCCTTTTAGGTACGCCGTTAAATTCTGCGATTTAATTTTCTTGTACAAGACCTCACATGATTCCGATTTTGTGCTCCAGCCATTTACATGCATTTCGTCATTATTTGGAAATGGTGCTGCTACCGTTTTTCCCAGGCATACCTTATGCAGTGGAAACTTTGACTCGAAACTCATTTTTTTCTCCTACTTGCTAAAGCATTCTCTGTGTAGTCCGATATGGCTACTCCGTCACACTTGATCGTTACAACAAAAATGAGCCACTAGAAAATAATATGTTCTATGATAAGTTTATTGAAAGGTACTGACGCTGTATGAAACTGGCAACTGGATGTGCTTAGTAATGATAGGCGAGGCTAGGAGCAGAGTAGCTTACGGTGGCCACTGGAACGGCATATTTCGCAACAGGCACAGCAACCTTCACAGCAGGGGCTACATAGTGCGCTACTGGAACAGCAAGCTTAGTTACGGGAACCACCGTCTTGACCAGCTTGTGTCCAGCCAACGGTTCCCGGCGAACGACGGCGTTGAATCCGTTGTGCTCATCTGCGGTGTAGTCGACCACACGGCGGAATCCATCGGCATCGACCAGAGAATACTGGCCTTTCACGTCATCGCCATGGCGTTCCTCCTGTTGGCTCTTGACATCGCCGGTGTGGTCATCGTGCACGGAGTACGAGAACTGGTACTCGGCCGGTGCTTCTAGCTCCACTTTCTTTACCAATGTTGGCAGCAGAACGGCGTTGGCAAAACCGACGATGGTCAAAGCAACGATGAGCTATTATAGGATGAAATTCCATTAAATTTCAACAGTCAATCGATAGAAGAATGATAATTGCCAGGGATGGTTACTTACTTTGAAAGCCATTTTAACAGATGCTTTGCTGCTGCTTGCTGTGTCCTGGTACGTAGTTTGTGGTAACTGATGTAATTCTGACGGTATCCGCTGCTTTTTATAGTAGGATTTCTATCACACTTTTCTAATGCATCTATCGCCAAAGTAAGCATGCCGTATAACGTCAAGTTCAACTACTTTTGTGGTAAAACCTGCACCTGGTGTAAGTCGAGGCGAAGGTGGCACACGTCAAGCATCGCCAGTACCGAAAACCGGTGCCAGAAGAAGCGGTTAATATCCAGTCCTAGGTATTTGCTGTAATCGTAGCGTCGAATCGAACAAATTTCATCCCAAGGCTTGATGTAACGTGAACCAGTTCAGCCCATGCTGCACCACCTCCAAGTCGCAGCGGCCGAATTACGATGCATTTGACCCACGAAATAATCCTACCCTTAACAGAGAAGAATCTAAAAACTAACTGACAACCAATCAACCTTGCGCTAACGGCCACACATGCCTCGCAATACGCAACTTGCACCTACGCAAGGCGCGTTAAAACCACGCGTTCCGAAAACTCGTTTACCAACGGTTCTCCTGTGCCGCGTTTACTTACTAGAAGCAAAAAAAAAAGGGAAACCAGGGCAGAAGTGTGAGCGTGCGTATTTTGCCCCTCCATATTTCTCCCGCGCACGAAACACTGTCACCGGTGCTATTACTTATTAATTTGTCACTTCACGGTACATGTCTTATTTGTGCCGCGCAAATAATCCCATAATCACACCGCCCGGTGTCGTACATTTCACACTCGAAAGTTTGCGTTTGCAAGGATTACGCAAGGAGCAATTAAACTGACGCTGGTATCATCAGCTCGGTTATTAGGGGGCCCAACTTGGCCGTTGGAATGCATAGCAATTTCATTAGTTAATGCGTAGTGTATGATGTCCGCGGTATACTGCAATTCTTTGCAGAACTGACCTGTAGTTAACGCCCAAATTATCAATCCACAAATGGTAGCGTAAAAGTGCAAAATTTTTCAAATTTATCGACCAAACGAAGAGTATTGTACTTAAACGACTTCAGGTATAAGTAATTTCCAACATTAGTATGCAAAATGTATCAATTATCTTTTTGAATCTATAATGGTTGTATAAGAAAAATGCCATAAATGTTTTGACTGATGTTCTTTTGTCTTATTTCTCGTACAAGAGATGATTGCAAATGAAGTATAAAATTAACATTAAATTATACTTATTTCTTTTCGATTTTTTATGTTGCTCATCTCTATCTAATTCAACCATTTGGATTTAAAACTGCATAGTTTGGCAAAAAGTGAAATACAATTCACCATCGCCAAGAACATCTCATTTGCTTTTATATGGCTGTTTGTTTATTCAAATTTTTATTTCACAAAATTTTGCGGTAAGCATGCCATTATTTAATTGTGATTGTTGTAAAGTATCGTAATATGTTCAATATTGAGGGCACATGTTCAAAAAAATCGCTGGCTCAATTCCGATGACATATTTCGCCTCACAAATCTTTCATAATCAATATTGTTCTAGAAGGAGCGGTATTCAAAAATTAGTAGCAGCACATTTAAAAAATTCTGATGGAAATTAATACAGTGCAGGCATATAAATCTGGACAAATGGCCCAAGCAAATGATTAGTAGCCTTTTACACCCGTTACCCCAGAAGACGTCGTAGCTCGAAGAGTTACTCTCATTCATCATCATCACTCAACATGCGTTTTTCGCTTCATTTACTTATATTGCCGCTGTTACACATATCCAGCTTAACATTCTTTTCGTAAAGAGCTGTTTAATATTTATGTAAGCCTGGATATGTTTATGGGAGAGGAGATATATTATGGTTTTTGTTCAAAATTAGAGACATGACTTAACTAAATTTATGTAACAAATAAAACAACCGCTCGACGCCCATGTGAGATACGCGTATCCTTTTGAATTCTTGGCTCCCTGCGTATGGAAACGGTCTCGCATGCAATGTTGTATCCATTTGAAAATTCAATATCGAGTTGTTCAATCAGCCACAGTTACACAATACAATTTTTTTTCTATGATGTTACTCTGGGATTTGAAAAAAAAATCCAAGATAAAAGCGTTGATTCAGATTGATTATTCTTAAATAAGAAGTTACTGGAAGATAAATCTCTTCTAAACATAAATGTGGTTTAAATTTATGAACCATCGTAGAATCAATATAATATGTAACGAATAAATGAGAATCCAATCGAACAAATTGTTTTTAATCAATTATTTATTTCAGCTAAGTAGGAAACATTAACAACGGTATCAGGACTCTTGAATCCTATTCTTAGTAGTGGTAAGCTGGGTAAGCAACCTTGGCTACCGGCACGGCGACCTTCGCAATCGGAGCGGCGTACACTTTAGCAACTGGAGCAATAACCTTGGCGATAGGGATGGCCGTCTTGACAGGCTCGCGGCGAACGACGGCGTTGAATCCGTTGTGCTCATCTGCGGTGTAGTCGACCACACGGCGATATCCGTCCGCATCGATCAGCGTGTACTGTCCGACCAGATTGTCGCCATGGCGTTCCTCGTGTTGACTCTTGATATCACCGGTGTGGTCATCGTGCACGTCGTAGGCGAACTGATATTCGGCGGGAGCATCCGGATATTCGATGTGCTTGACGGCCACCGGGAGGACGGCAGCGCTAGCAACGGCCACCAGAGCGAACAGGGCGAAGTACTGCAAACGAAAGTGTATTAGTTTTGATAGTACTAGAATGTAATAATAACGATGATCCCTTCAACGACTAGCTTACTTTGAAAGCCATTTTAAAGGATTTGAGAAATTGGCGTAAAGTTGAAGTGAAGCTGAACGGTTGGATTGCTGATGGACAACTGACACTCTTAATTGGAACGCACTCGAATATTTATACTTCATTTTGCTTCCCAATCCTGAGCAATCTGGTGGCCAATACATAGACTACCGATTGCAAAGTGCTCGCCCACAAACTATGTATTAATCGACCATTAATCTATTAGTACCTGTGGTCCCCACTCTACTGATTGTGTTGCATATTATTGTACATTGATATTTTGCCCTATGATAAATTATGACTCAAAAACTACAACACCTACAAACTCTACCGTGGTATCTTTTTCGTCTTTTTAAATTTTACCATACCAATCACAGTCCATCTGGGCGGAAAAGTACTAACATGTTCGCAATCACGTTTTCGTCTGGAAAGCCACGTGCTATTGAAAGGTGTGTGTTCACAGCTGTCTAGTCTGTCTCGAGACGGCTTTTGCCGTGTCCGTTTTGATACTATGTACGCTGTCAGAAATCGTTGGGTGGTGGACCATGAGTTGCAACTGACCGAATTTAGTGCTCAAAATTCGCAATGAAATTTTATCGCATGAATATCGATGTATAGGTACATATATACCAAATCTTCTAGAGGTCACACCTCAGCAAAACCCCACCGGACATTTTGTTTCACGAGCCAAACAAGCGTGACATCGTGTGCGTTCATGTATTAAGCGCTGAATGCGCAGGTCACTTGGTTTGCTGAAGATATGGACACCGCAATTTTGGAATAAATAATCAAGGATCAGTTGGTCTAAAATGGATTGGATTGGGCTAAGCAGAACATAAGCTACTGGTTAGAATTCGAAGCCAAAGCACACTATATAAAAGGCTCGTAATCATACACTCAATATCATTCGTATTTCGTTGCTCCATTCAATCAGATATACCAGCCTCTTACAGCAAGAAATGGCGTTCAAGGTAAGAACTTTAGTTCACTAAAGATGAACATTTCATTAAAGGTGCATAACATCCAAATTGAATCCCACAGTACTTCGCCCTGTTCGCTCTGGTGGCCGTTGCTAGCGCTGCCGTCCTCCCGGTGGCCGTCAAGCACATCGAATATCCGGATGCTCCCGCCGAATATCAGTTCGCCTACGACGTGCACGATGACCACACCGGTGATATCAAGAGTCAACACGAGGAACGCCATGGCGACAATGTGGTCGGACAGTATACGCTGATCGATGCGGACGGATATCGCCGTGTGGTCGACTACACCGCAGATGAGCACAACGGATTCAACGCCGTCGTTCGCCGCGAGCCTGTCAAGACGGCCATCCCTATCGCCAAGGTTATTGCTCCAGTTGCTAAAGTGTACGCCGCTCCGATTGCGAAGGTCGCCGTGCCGGTAGCCAAGGTTGCTTACCCAGCTTACCACTATTAAAATGCCTGATGAAACTGTTAATAGTAAATTTGTTAGCACAATAAATTAATATTCACTATAATATTGTTTATTCCTCTGTACCAAAATTGTTTCAACAGCATTAAACGTTTCACATCATCAACACGAACTGAAAGATACTTTGCTAGTTCTCGGGAATCTTGTATACAACGTTATATTATGTTTAGAAAAATACTCAAAATTTTTAGGTGTATATATTTTATAAGTTTTCATGCTCAATCGAAAGAAATTGTTAGAAAATATGTACATAAAAATTGATACTAGTATTGTTCAATTTATTGATGAAAACTATCTATTAACTAGCATGATAAACATGGCTTTTATTTACAACGTAATAAAAGTTTGTATGTACTAAAAATTCGAATCCATTTTTATTGATTTATGTTATTTAAAACATAAAAACGAGTAATCTAAAACATCAATTATATGCCTCAAACTACATTTTCAATTATTAGCACTGTTAAACTAGTATTTTATCGACTATTGTCATTTTTATTTTGCCACCGCAACTTGTTTCAGTGGGTCAATATAAAAATTCAACAAATCCGTATACTGCACTGGCCTCAGATAATGATCTGGATTTAAACATGGAGTACCAGTGTCAAGCTGATTGATTTCATTTTCTTAGAAATAAGAACAATTTTAACATTCTTCGGCATCAGTTTTCAAGCTCTAAGCTGGTTTCTGGGAAAAACTTACATTAAATCCTGACTTCTTGTCCGACGAATATACAATATCATAATCGCAACTGTAAGGCTGTACTAGTACTGCCAGTTACTTTGTATCTATGACATATTCCGTGATAAAACTTCGCGTTCTCGGTATAGCCATCAAGTTTCGAATATTGAAATAATGTCTTTCATATCGCAAATGTGGGGCGATCATGCCATTATTGCTGCATTTTCTCCCACCTATCAACAAGGCAACAACTTTTGAAATGAAATTCAAATTATGTAGATTTACATTTACATGGTTCGTAAACTTTTATTAAGTCTGATTGAACGGTACTTAATTTCGCTATTGACACTTATTGATCTAAATTACAAATCTAATCCATGTTTAGCTGCTTTTTATCATCCATTCTCAATCATTAGTTCTCAATCATTAAGTATAAGATTGTTTTCGTTGCTGTTAATTATGTGATCAATGCATGCATCTTAATGACTTTTTCTAATTTATCAATTTTTTTGAATAAAGAAACGAGTGAGACAATATCCCTTAAACATTTGTATTGAAATTATGAAAAAAAAAATCGGTTGATTTTAAGATATACTAAGACATTCCGAAATAAGGCAAAAACTCTATTGCCAACTCTATTACAATATAAGCTTTTGAAAATAGCTTGTTTTGTCGTCTATATGGAAAAACATGTGCCGTTTATTAACAAAACATAGTTTACGAAAACAACATTACTACAATAAGTTCCGATCCATCGATTGTGAAAAACGTTTGATTGGTTCAACTCATTCCAGTACTACCTGACAATCGTACAACCATTTAAGAAAAATACAACATCCTATTACGTGTCACTTTCAACCGGCTGCTGATGATCTTCACATTGAAACCAGTTTCAATGTGAGCTTCCTATCAGAGCACAAACCAGCTTCGTTCGGAGCAACGTCATCGTATTTCCTGATGCGCTACCAGTTTCTACGAAACCTGTAACCAAACTCCTTTTCCATCTTGCGAATGTTATGCTGGTACAGTTTTATGAACGATGATCGCCTAATTGAAAGGAATGAAATATGCTCAGCATATCGTACCGGCGCAATGTAGACGTTAGCTCATCCATTTATGGTTATACTGAGACACCTCATCTAACTGGCTATTCCATGCTTTCTCAAATGAAAGTGAAATGCCCAACACGATGTCGTCTGGGTGCGTGGTATAAATAGCGTTTCAGCAAATGAAATTGGCATCAGTGATTGCTGGTAAGTCGGAAAAGTAAGTGATAATTCGACATATACAACGGATACCGCAAGCACCACACAAAATACTCATCATGTTCCTAAAGGTAAGGAAGAAACAATGCAAAATTTTCGTTCCAACTGTCTTTTGAAATCTTGGTTTCTTTTTATAGATGCTAGGATTCATTGTGCTAGCCGCTGTTGTAAGTGCTCAGAATCATTACGGTGGGCATAACGAAGCGCAACATGACGTAGTCCAGCATTACCATCACGACGAAGAACATCACGGACCAGCTCACTACGAATATCATTACGATGTTCATGACGATCACACCGGTGACGTGCATGGGCAACACGAAGCACGAAAAGACGATTCCACGCACGGAGAATACTACCTCATCGATGCAGATGGTCATAAGCGCACCGTAAAATATCATGTGGAAGGCAAAAGTGGGTTCATTGCAGAAGTGCACCGCGAACCTATCAAGGGTTTCCATGAAGCCCCTGTCAACTACCACCACAAGTATGATGAAAAATACTAAAAATTTGTTGCCAAACACTAATCTTAATAAAATCAAACGAGTCTTTATTACTGTGTTTTATTTATATAATAACGAATCGTTTTACTTACTTACTATTTACTACAAAAGAGATAAGTTTGAACAAGAACTTTCAACTAAACAAATCCGAATAGAAGTTATTATTTTACAAAAGTATGAAGTGCTATTAATAAGAAATAATGTATTGTATTTAAGAATAAAGCATATAATAATCACGAATACCTTGAATCTCTTAACATATTTACCACACTGAGCCAATAATTCTTAATTATCTGTAGAATCTCTCACAAAAGGCTTTCTACTTGCAATAAGTTCAATGAGCAGCAACTGGTTCTATTAGAGCTGTCTTCTGCTATTCCAGCAAAATAGCATAGATACATTAACCGAGCTCACCCGGGATAAGACGCAATCCTTACGATTGATGAGAGAAAATGCCCACCAGAAATGGAATTTGGAAATGAAAAAACATGGATTGAATTTTAGAATCTGAAATTGTGTATTGTGAATTTGAAATAACTTAATTATTATGAATAATCTAGCATTAAAAAAACAATACGGCCAGGCCGTCACTATAACAAAGTTAAAAAAAAATAGGCGCCACTATCAGATAATATCATGCTTCGGCCTATTATTACTGCTACAACACGGAAATCTTACAGCAACCATCCGGAACCGATGGCATAGTGACTGAGTTGATTATAAATAGGGTGCAAGGCAGGAAATATAAATTCAGATAATTGTTGCTTATGTAAAGGATACCCAACCAATATTTTGTGATTATTGCCAGAACTATTAGGGAATTGAACACGTCTCATACGATTTTCTCCCTAGGAATCAAAACAAACTTGCCCAATACGTAAAAGAGATCTTTAGAAGATGTGGGAGATATTTCACAAACAAAATATCACCCAACCCTAGATAGTAGCGATATTTACTCATGATTTGACGATCATTATACCTCATTTTCTGCACACTATTCATAACGATTAATTTAAGTTAATGCTAAGTCTGAAGTAACTTACATTCGATCATTTGGTCGTTCGACCATTCACTCGTTCGATTGTTTATTACGATATCTCGCTGACCTTGGCAGTGAAACGCTTTCTTTGCACATAACTAGCACAACAATTTGGAACATGTTTTATTCCCGTTCCTATCCTTTCACTTCAACTCGAAGGATCTAGTGATACCGGTTGTTGAATTTGGCAAATCGAGAGCACCACGAATCACAATGGCCCGTCGTTTTTCGATCGCTTCTGGGTTGTTTTCTTTTTTTTTGCTATACAATTATGAAACAAAATTGTGCATTTCACTTGCCTATATAAAGAAAGGCAACGCATTTTCCCACATCACAATCCATCGATTCACGAACGAAACAACACAGCTCCACCGAGTAGCTTACAGGTCTATCAACATGTATTCGAAGGTACTTTTCACAGTGATTCCATAACTAGTCGAATTCATTTCAACTTGATTCTATGCTTCTGCAGATCATTGTAGTTCTTGCCATCATCGCTGCGGTCAGCGCTCAGAGCCATTATGGCCACCAACAAAACTATCACCACGAAGAGGAACATTACGCCCCTGCTCACTACGAATACCACTATGATGTGCATGATGATCACACCGGAGACGTGCACGGACAACAGGAGTCGCGCAAGGACCACACCACCCAGGGAGAATACTACCTGATCGATGCTGATGGTCACAAGCGCACTGTCAAGTACCACGTCGAGGGCAAGAGCGGATTCATCGCTGAGGTCCATCGTGAGCCGATCAAGGGATACCAGGCTCCCCAGCAACACTACCAGCCACAGTACCACCATCAGGCTCCAGCTCACCAAAACTACCACCACTAGAATATAGCGACATTCATCATTCAATACCTCATAGATAAAATATAATAGTCAATTCGTTTACAAACCTAATGTTTTCAGTTTTCCTTACTCGTGTGAACTCATTTGTACTACTGTGTTTGATATTCGAGACTTTGTATTGAATGCTTGTGTGCGAAAGAGCACAATCGATACCTATACATATCTGATTTCTATATCTCCGTAGATTTCTGGCATAGCTCAATGAAAAGCAAACTACATTATTTGCAGATGCTTGTTTCTATTAGGTATTATTAGCATTCCCAGTATATATTAAACGTACATTCAGGCTAGCCACAAATTTCCTTTCACCATGCTACATTATTTCTGAAGTGCTTTTGCTGCTTCTCACAAAAATTTTCATTCAATTACTACTGATGTCTCATACAAAAATGTTCGCATAAATTTAAACATATTTTCATTGGCTTTGTTTAGCTCGGGATAATGCACTTAGTGGCTGTTGGGAGGAAAGGCTTTTCAGCTCACAAATAATTATTCAAATCTAAGTACGGCCAGGCCGTCATTAAATAAATCATAATAAAAATAACATTTATTTTCCTTAGATGACATCAATAAAAACATTCTTGAAAATTTAGGAATGGACTTGCCTAACTGTTCACAGTTGAAGAGTATCAAGGAAGTTAAAAATAAATCGGAAGTCCCCATTCTCACCTAGCATAAAATGCAAAAGCTTAACTACGTTATAATTAGTCAGTTATGGAAAGTGTAGAATTATTGAATGTATTTCATGATTGATACGCTATGATTGATATGATTGATATGCTATAATTTGTTTGAATAAGCGATCTATTCCATGAAAATAGCCTTATACAAAATCGAAAGAAAGCTCTGACGAAATCATAAACAAGATTCACTTCATCATTCCAACGACTTTTTTCGAACTATGTCACAAATTTTTCATGTAATATCTTATAGTACGGTCAAACAATCCATATTGGTTGATTATTGAAATAGACATTTTGATGAAACATAAACGAATGCTTACACTACACTACATCAGAACATACAATATAAAAATAAAACATGAAGCTCATTCATCACAAACAATCCTCACGAAATGTTTTTTCTGTGTTTTTACTAGCTTTGGTCATAGATAATCAAACAAATATTTACATCTTCTTCTCTGAGTTTTACCGCATTTTCTGAACATTATTCATAAGAATCAAATTTTGTTTTAATCAAATCTAAAGGTACCTTCATTTGACCATTCGATCATTCGTTTGTTGATTACGATATCTCGCTGACCTTGACAATGAAACGCTTTCTTTATACATAACTAACACCGTCAAAACTCGTAACATAACCATTCACTACTCGTCGCTTCAATAAAAGCACGTCTCAAAAATTTGGAACATTTTTTATTCCTGTTCCTATCCTTTCACTTCTACTCGAAGGATCTAGTGATACCGGTTGTTGAATTTGGCAAATCCAGATCACCACGACTCACAATAGCCCGTCGTTTTTCGATCGCTTCTGGGTTGTTTTCTCTTTTTTGCTATACAATTATGAAACAAAATTGTGCATTTCACTTGCCTATATAAAGAAAGGCAACGCATTTTCCCACATCACAATCCATCGGTTCACGAACGAAACAACACAGCTCCACCGAGTAGCTTACAGGTCTATCAACATGTATTCGAAGGTACTTTTCACAGTGATTCCATAACTAGTCGAATTCGTTTCAACTTGATTCTATGCTTCTGCAGATCATTGTAGTTCTTGCCATCATCGCTGCGGTCAGCGCTCAGAGCCATTATGGCCACCAACAAAACTATCACCACGAAGAGGAACATTATGCCCCTGCTCACTACGAATACCACTATGATGTGCATGATGATCACACCGGAGACGTGCACGGACAACAGGAGTCGCGCAAGGACCACACCACCCAGGGAGAATACTACCTGATCGATGCCGATGGTCACAAGCGCACTGTCAAGTACCACGTCGAGGGCAAGAGCGGATTCATCGCTGAGGTCCATCGTGAGCCGATCAAGGGATACCAGGCTCCCCAGCAACACTACCAGCCACAGTACCACCATCAGGCTCCAGCTCACCAAAACTACCACCACTAGAATATAGCGACATTCATCATTCAATACCTCATAGATAAAATATAATAGTCAATTCGTTTACAAACCTAATGTTTCCAGTTTTCCTTAGTTGTGTGGACTCATAGCTTATTTGATATTTACGGCAGAAGAATACAACGTCACATATGCCTATATTAGAAAATATATTACCGTTTTTGACATTAGCGCCAAAAATTTAAATAAGGAAATGGTAGAATATACGATTTTGATGAAATCATCATTTCAAGCAAGATTCAATCACGCATTTTGTTTCCATTTTTTCCTATGAAATTCAGAACAAAAAATTGTAATTAAAAATTGCCAATGGAATTAATTTCTACGTAATATTTTTTCTTTATATTTAAATGTATAAATAAACATTTTTAATACATGTAGTACTAAGTATTTATTGTATATACATATAACATGTTTATTACAATAAATACTCAATAGAAAATTTAAAAAAATGAAATTTCATAATGAAGGTTGTATAGAACAAATATTGAAACTAAGCAACAAGTTATTATTGTAGTTTCCGCATTGCAGGCTATTTGTGATAAAAAAAGAAAACTGAAAGTCACTTTTCTAACAGTGACAACATTGCAAAAAAGTACAAAATAGTATAATTAAATTTTACGATACAAACTGCATCGTACATTTTCGAAAAGAAACTTACACAAGTTTTCAGTTGTATGGATTTTGTAGATGAACCAACCAGAGCTGCTATAGTTATGTAACGGTTATCGCTCCAATATCGCTCCTTTCACCTCAATTAGAGAACTTTGGTCAAACTGGTAGGAAACTTGTTGGCTGTCACGAAATCCACATTTTTCGGTCTTAAGCAAGTTTTGCTTTTGCAAAGAGTTTTATGCTGTTGGCCACTGATAAATTGGCGTAGTTTTGTGCATAAAACCTATCATAACATTTTTTTAATATACGTTCGCAGCATATATTACTTATCCTTTTATTTCCGTCAAATAAATCACCACGTACACAAAAGTAAAAAGAATAATAATTTATATTTATACTCACCTCTCTGAATTTATTTAGAAAACACATATCCGTAATAACGTCAAATTACTCCATTCGATATTAAAACAGATGCCATGAGACAAATCCAATACACATAATATTAAGCCTCAACTTATTTGCTGCAACCTTTCTCTTATACACTTACTTAAAAGCTTTTTAAATGCAATATGTTGAAGCAAAATAAATTAATAACCTTTAAAAAATCTAACAGCTCTAGTGCGTGGATGTGGTTGTCTACATTTTAATCATTACGCTAAATGTTGCAAAAGTGAAATGATTTGGTTCAATATAAAACCTTACAATCTCACAAAAAAATAAATTATTGATCAAAAACCAAGATTCCTTATAAGCTGGCATTTTAGTTAATCGTAAATAAGTTTCAAATATTTTTAAAATGAACACATAGCAATTATAGCAACTAGTAAAAAGCAACTTAGCAAACAGCTAAATTCACAAAGTGTACATGCGTTGAAAAAAATTCTGATCGTTTAATTCAAAACGCAAGAGAAAGTTGCTTAAAAACAAGTCCGCAGGAAAATAATTTTTTTTATTTTATTTTTTTAATTAACGCATAATTAGGGCTTTCAATACTGTCATTTAACAATGAATAGGACTGGTTTTGAAATTTGTTAAATCACCAAACACATAAATAAAACAATGTTTCCTCCTAATTAAATTAGATCAACACTAGCTCACATATATGCCACGAAATCCCAAATAAATAGAGCAATTGGTTTGTCCAGTCAAAATAAAACAAAATTAAAACTAAACGTACCTACATTTGACCATTCGATCATTCGTTTGTTGATTACGATATCTCGCTCACCTTGACAATGAAACGCTTTCTTTGTACATAATTAATACCCTCATACCTCGCAACTCAACCATCCACTACTCTACGTAGCAGTAAAAACATGTTTCAAAGATCTTGTACATTTTTTATTTCCTTTCCTATCCTTTCACTTCAACTCGAAGGATCTAGTGATACCGGTTGTTGAATTTGGCAAATCGAGATCACCACGAATCACAATGGCACGTCGAATTTCGACGGCTTCTGGGTTGTTTTCTCTTTTTTGCTATACAATTATGAAACAAAATTGTGCATTTCACTTGCCTATATAAAGAAAGGCAACGCATTTTCCCACATCACAATCCATCGATTCACGAACGAAACAACACAGCTCCACCGAGTAGCTTACAGGTCTATCAACATGTATTCGAAGGTACTTTTTACAGTGATTCCATAACTAGTCGAATTCATTTCAACTTGATTCTATGCTTCTGCAGATCATTGTAGTTCTTGCCATCATCGCTGCGGTCAGCGCTCAAAGCCATTATGGCCACCAACAAAACTATCACCACGAAGAGGAACATTACGCCCCTGCTCACTACGAATACCACTATGATGTGCATGATGATCACACCGGAGACGTGCACGGACAACAGGAGTCGCGCAAGGACCACACCACCCAGGGAGAATACTACCTGATCGATGCTGATGGTCACAAGCGCACTGTCAAGTACCACGTCGAGGGCAAGAGCGGATTCATCGCTGAGGTCCATCGTGAGCCGATCAAGGGATACCAGGCTCCCCAGCAACACTACCAGCCACAGTACCACCATCAGGCTCCAGCTCACCAAAACTACCACCACTAGAATATAGCGACATTCATCATTCAATACCTCATAGATAAAATATAATAGTCAATTCGTTTACAAACCTAATGTTTTCAGTTTTCCTTACTCGTGTGAACTCATTTGTACTACTGTGTTTGATATTCGAGACTTTGTATTGAATGCTTGTGTGAGAAAGAGCACAATCGATACCTATACATATCTGATTTCTATATCTCCGTAGATTTCTGGCATAGCTCAATGAAAAGCAAACTACATTATTTGCAGATGCTTGTTTCTATTAGGTATTATTAGCATTCCCAGTATATATTAAACGTACATTCAGGCTAGCCACAAATTTCCTTTCACCATGCTACATTATTTCTGAAGTGCTTTTGCTGCTTCTCACAAAAATTTTCAATCTATTACTACTGATGTTTCATACAAAAATGTTCGCATAAATTTAAACATATTTTCATTGGCTTTGTTTAGCTCGGGATAATGCACTTAGTGGCTGTTGGGAGGAAAGGCTTTTCAGCTCACAAATAATTATTCAAATCTAAGTACGGCCAGGCCGTCATTAAATAAATCATAATAAAAATAACATTTATTTTCCTTAGATGACATCTATAAAAACATTCTTGAAAATTTAGGAACGGACTTGCCTAACTGTTCACAGTTGAAGAGTATCAAGGAAGTTAAAAATAAATCGGAAGTCCCCATTCTCACCTAGCATAAAATGCAAAAGCTTAACTACGTTATAGTTAGTCAGTTATGGAAAGTGTAGAATTATTGAATGTATTTCATGATTGATACGCTATGATTGATATGATTGATATGCTATAATTTGTTTGAATAAGCGATCTATTCCATGAAAATAGCCTTATACAAAATCGAAAGAAAGCTCTGACGAAATCATAAACAAGATTCACTTCATCATTCCAACGACTTTTTTCGAACTATGTCACAAATTTTTCATGTAATATCTTATAGTACGGTCAAACAATCCATATTGGTTGATTATTGAAATAGACATTTTGATGAAACATAAACGAATGCTTACACTACACTACATCAGAACATACAATATAAAAATAAAACATGAAGCTCATTCATCACAAACAATCCTCACGAAATGTTTTTTCTGTGTTTTTACTAGCTTTGGTCATAGATAATCAAACAAATATTTACATCTTCTTCTCTGAGTTTTACCGCATTTTCTGAACATTATTCATAAGAATCAAATTTTGTTTTAATCAAATCTAAAGGTACCTTCATTTGACCATTCGATCATTCGTTTGTTGATTACGATATCTCGCTGACCTTGACAATGAAACGCTTTCTTTATACATAACTAACACCGTCAAAACTCGTAACTTAACCATTCACTACTCGACGCTTCAATAAAAGCACGTCTCAAAAATTTGGAACATGTTTTATTCCCGTTCCTATCCTTTCACTTCAACTCGAAGGATCTAGTGATACCGGTTGTTGAATTTGGCAAATCCAGATCACCACGACTCACAATAGCCCGTTAAATTTCGACGGCTTCTGGGTTGTTTTCTCTTTTTTGCTATACAATTATGAAACAAAATTGTGCATTTCACTTGCCTATATAAAGAAAGGCAACGCATTTTCCCACATCACAATCCATCGGTTCACGAACGAAACAACACAGCTCCACCGAGTAGCTTACAGATCTATCAACATGTATTCGAAGGTACTTTTCACAGTGATTCCATAACTAGTCGAATTCGTTTCAACTTGATTCTATTCTTCTGCAGATCATTGTAGTTCTTGCCATCATCGCTGCGGTCAGCGCTCAGAGCCATTATGGCCACCAACAAAACTATCACCACGAAGAGGAACATTACGCCCCTGCTCACTACGAATACCACTATGATGTGCATGATGATCACACCGGAGACGTGCACGGACAACAGGAGTCGCGCAAGGACCACACCACCCAGGGAGAATACTACCTGATCGATGCTGATGGTCACAAGCGCACTGTCAAGTACCACGTCGAGGGCAAGAGCGGATTCATCGCTGAGGTCCATCGTGAGCCGATCAAGGGATACCAGGCTCCCCAGCAACACTACCAGCCACAGTACCACCATCAGGCTCCAGCTCACCAAAACTACCACCACTAGAATATAGCGACATTCATCATTCAATACCTCATAGATAAAATATAATAGTCAATTCGTTTACAAACCTAATGTTTTCAGTTTTCCTTACTCGTGTGAACTCATTTGTACTACTGTGTTTGATATTCGAGACTTTGTATTGAATGCTTGTGTGCGAAAGAGCACAATCGATACCTATACATATCTGATTTCTATATCTCCGTAGATTTCTGGCATAGCTCAATGAAAAGCAAACTACATTATTTGCAGATGCTTGTTTCTATTAGGTATTATTAGCATTCCCAGTATATATTAAACGTACATTCAGGCTAGCCACAAATTTCCTTTCACCATGCTACATTATTTCTGAAGTGCTTTTGCTGCTTCTCACAAAAATTTTCATTCTATTACTACTGATGTCTCATACAAAAATGTTCGCATAAATTTAAACATATTTTCATTGGCTTTGTTTAGCTCGGGATAATGCACTTAGTGGCTGTTGGGAGGAAAGGCTTTTCAGCTCACAAATAATTATTCAAATCTAAGTACGGCCAGGCCGTCATTAAATAAATCATAATAAAAATAACATTTATTTTCCTTAGATGACATCAATAAAAACATTCTTGAAAATTTAGGAATGGACTTGCCTAACTGTTCACAGTTGAAGAGTATCAAGGAAGTTAAAAATAAATCGGAAGTCCCCATTCTCACCTAGCATAAAATGCAAAAGCTTAACTACGTTATAGTTAGTCAGTTATGGAAAGTGTAGAATTATTGAATGTATTTCATGATTGATACGCTATGATTGATATGATTGATATGCTATAATTTGTTTGAATAAGCGATCTATTCCATGAAAATAGCCTTATACAAAATCGAAAGAAAGCTCTGACGAAATCATAAACAAGATTCACTTCATCATTCCAACGACTTTTTTCGAACTATGTCACAAATTTTTCATGTAATATCTTATAGTACGGTCAAACAATCCATATTGGTTGATTATTGAAATAGACATTTTGATGAAACATAAACGAATGCTTACACTACACTACATCAGAACATACAATATAAAAATAAAACATGAAGCTCATTCATCACAAACAATCCTCACGAAATGTTTTTTCTGTGTTTTTACTAGCTTTGGTCATAGATAATCAAACAAATATTTACATCTTCTTCTCTGAGTTTTACCGCATTTGCCGAACATTATTCATAAGAATCAAATTTTGTTTTAATCAAATCTAAAGGTACCTTCATTTGACCATTCGATCATTCGTTTGTTGATTACGATATCTCGCTGACCTTGACAATGAAACGCTTTCTTTATACATAACTAACACCGTCAAAACTCGTAACATAACCATTCACTACTCGACGCTTCAATAAAAGCACGTCTCAAAAATTTGGAACATTTTTTATTCCCGTTCCTATCCTTTCACTTCAACTCGAAGGATCTAGTGATACCGGTTGTTGAATTTGGCAAATCCAGATCACCACGACTCACAATAGCCCGTTAAATTTCGACGGCTTCTGGGTTGTTTTCTCTTTTTTGCTATACAATTATGAAACAAAATTGTGCATTTCACTTGCCTATATAAAGAAAGGCAACGCATTTTCCCACATCACAATCCATCGGTTCACGAACGAAACAACACAGCTCCACCGAGTAGCTTACAGATCTATCAACATGTATTCGAAGGTACTTTTCACAGTGATTCCATAACTAGTCGAATTCGTTTCAACTTGATTCTATTCTTCTGCAGATCATTGTAGTTCTTGCCATCATCGCTGCGGTCAGCGCTCAAAGCCATTATGGCCACCAACAAAACTATCACCACGAAGAGGAACATTATGCCCCTGCTCACTACGAATACCACTATGATGTGCATGATGATCACACCGGAGACGTGCACGGACAACAGGAGTCGCGCAAGGACCACACCACCCAGGGAGAATACTACCTGATCGATGCTGATGGTCACAAGCGCACTGTCAAGTACCACGTCGAGGGCAAGAGCGGATTCATCGCTGAGGTCCATCGTGAGCCGATCAAGGGATACCAGGCTCCCCAGCAACACTACCAGCCACAGTACCACCATCAGGCTCCAGCTCACCAAAACTACCACCACTAGAATATAGCGACATTCAACCTTCTTATACCTTTCTTAAAATCCATAAATATAAATAGCCAAATTTGGTGTGACGTACATATGTCTCAAAATGTTGCGTTCAACCCATTGATATTCTGATTCTCCTTTCTGCTTTATGTTGTAGAATCGAAATTTTATTCTTGAATTGGAAAAATATATGCTTAGATTGCACACTTTTAACGTAAAGGAGTGTCAATGCTCTTTTTCACTCTACTGTCAATGCTCTTTTTCATTTAATTCTTTTTTTTTGTGGTTTTGGTTGTACGTAATCATTGTATGAGGTAAAATTTAAATATTATTCCCTGTCCCATTTTATTTTCATTTTCAATGATTTATCATGACGTCATTTAATGAAATCAATTGATAAATTTAATAGCAACTATTTAAAAATTTGTTTACTTTAATTTTTTGTTGTTACTGATTCTGTTATTGTAAATTATCTCGCAGTAAATAGTGAATCATAGCCTTTTTTATCGTTGCGGAACAGATTTGCTTTCTCTAATAATATTTTCCTGTATATCTCCAATTAAAATATTCTTCAAAAAAAAATTTAAACATTGTTATGTGTAAAAATTTTCAAAACACATTGCAACAAGGTTTGTGCCCTAATACAATAATGTAATTTTGATACTTCAGTTATTTTTCAACTTTGTAAAGATATTGTTAGGATTTTAAACATTTTGAAATTTACCATTTATCCCAGCGAAGTTTTGATACCACTGATTTTAATTTAGAAATCTTTCAATCAATTCAATCATCAACTATCAATTATCACATAATAAACAATGTTATATACATTATACACTTCACTTATAACTTTAACATTCACATTTTATTCACAATTTGCACTTTATGGATGAATAAGCATAGTTTATGTTGATGTGATTCAAAAGCTGAATAATGAGTCTATAAACTGAATTTCTAGTAAACTACCTTAAAACACGTTTACCCAAATTACAACACCACGAGTAAAATGCAAAATATTTTATAGATATGTGTATCCGATCCTCACTCTTCAGTATCTAAGTTCATACTACGTCTTTTTGCCTGCGCAGACTTCCTCTAGTTGAACGTCTAGAGGAACTTCAAAAAGTAGTTTTTGGAATGATGTAATTTTTTAAAATTCAAAATCAGCCGAACACGTCGGTAGTCTGCAGAACCAACCGAGATCGCGCAGACAGACGTACTGAGATCAACGTTATGCACTTTTCAAGCCTGATCTACAATTTCGCACGATCTAAATGTCAACCGAGTTCATGATCGCTCATGAATAAACTTTCAGCTCGTTTACATTCAGTAACTTGCTTTG